>NW_026864859.1:0-44349 GCF_026571515.1 Ruditapes philippinarum | reverse complement strand
AATCCTATAATGTAGGAGATATGCCCGGACAAAATTGGACGCCGCCCGCCCGACCGCCCGACCGCCCGCCCGCCAGGGGCGTTCCCATAATACGTCCCGTTTTTCAAACGGGCGTATAAAAAGGACCATCATGTCATTTTCAAAATATGACCTCAAATGTACTAATTAAGGTACCTATGCACCTGCTCTGTATTATATATCACCATTAACAAAGTCAAAATCTAAAAAAGGTATAAGAAAGATTCAATAATATTTCACCAGGGCATCTATGAAATGTAAATAGTACTTTTAATAAGTACATTTGTACATCCTAACAATGAAACATCATTGTACTGTATTGTCAATACGTATTGTGTATCGTTGGTCTGTATCGCAATACGTATTGTATCGGAAATTTCTGATCAATACCCAGCCCTACTATTTTTCATATAACATGCTGGAATATTATCGTTTCGCTTAGAAATGCATTATGTGTTACAAAATACGTTTGTTTACATCAAGTTAACACATTATTTGATTTAATTATGATTTCCACAATTCACAAAACATGCCAACTCTTTGAAATAAGTCAAATTTAACATTTTAAAAATATCCCTAGATTTTCGTGATTTGATCACAACACGCTTCCGTAGAAAAGAAAAAAATACATATCTAACTTGTAGTCTAGTAAAAATAAAATATGACCCAGAACTAATTGCAAAAGTTCTGAATCTTTGTTCATTGAATAGGTCTGGTATATGTATATGTCAGAAAAAAAGTTGCACATATAACTCTGTGCACAACTTTTTTTACAAGCGTTCAAAGTTCACGAATTTTAACTTTATATTTTAAGACCCGAACTGTACACCATACACGCAGTTTTTCCTATGACGTAACAATTTTACGTAGGCACGCGCGTCATCGAAAACTTGTCATATGATTTTGTGCATATACATTTTTTTAAATACTCAGTAAGATGTGTGGTTAATTCTGCGTCATTTTAGATAATTGTACAAAAGAAAACAATGTAGAACAGTGAGTAAAAGATAAACTCTCTTTTAATGATTACTTCATTCAAAAATTGTGTTTAAAATCGCGAAATTATATGACACATTTTGTCATCTGCATAATCGATTGATTGGTGGTCAATTATATATTTCTACTGACATATTTTTCCCTAAAATTTATACAGAAGAATATAAAAATGACTAAAATTACTCACCTTTGCACTAGGGATGCTGAAATTGAAGTAACTTCAGATCTTTCAACGAAAATATAACAAACGTGACGTCACCGAACGTGCATAACATTAAAGTATGGTGTAATTTAAGAGACACATTTAAATATCGATTTTTACTAAATCTTTATGATCGATTTTTCAGGATTCTGCAAGGAGATTGTTTAAGGACTTTTTTTCTCAAAATGTAAATAGTGTTTATCTTTTATTTAATCGTGAAAACATTTGTGAAGGAATTAGTTTTACCATAATTTCTATTATGACTGGCCTATTTACAAATAATGCTTTTTGGGACTTACAATATTGATAAATCTTCATTTGAGCATCATATTTTAAATAATTGTTGTTGTTTTCCTTGTGTCATACAGCAGAAGATACCTAAATGTTACAGCAAATAACAATTGTTTTGTACCATTAGTTAATTGTTGGTTTCATTCATTTTTGTTTCAAAGCGTAAAGTACCATGAAAATAAGAGGAGCACATGATCTAATTACAATTTACTTATTAACAAGATTTTTTATGAATTCGAATGGTTTTCCTATTATTGTTATCCGTTCAAGATGCTTACACCGCAAACAGAATGTGCGTTAAAAAGACTTGGGGAACGCCTGACATTATGCCATAATGTTAATAACTAATAAAAGTAATTAATAATATTAAATATAAATTTTAGAACGCAATTAAAGCCACTTAAGAAAGCAGAAAGACCGGAAGTTACGGTGACCAAAGATTTTCATATGTTTTTTTTATTAAATCATCAAACATTTTTTGCTTTCATAATGCAACATGAACTCTATGTAATCAAATGAATTATGTCTTACAAAACTCTAGTACTAGTATAAACAAACATTATAAAATATCCTCCTGTAAAAATTCATGTCTTTATCATAGTAAATATCTATTGTAAGAAGTATGCGGGAAGTGCCCTTATTGTACCCTCAGCGCTTAATTGTATAAAGACTGATAATGATTGATGATAATAATAATATAAGCAGATGGTAGGAACACATAAATTGATTTACATGTCACAGCAAAGTGTGCTGCTGAGGCAACCAGTCAAGAGTTAGGTCTCCTAACAGTCAAATACAAATCTCTAGGGATTACAATGTCTTTACTCAGTTATTTGACTCGTTGGATTGATCTGTGGTAGCATAATCAAATCGTTTACCTGTATTGACTCAAATCAACACCGTGCAATGTGCCTTTTCCTAGGGACATCCCATTTTTCTCCGTCAGCAACTCTGATAGGTGATATGGGCTGGCAACCAACTTTCAGTGACAAATGATTAGTGTTTCTAAATTTTCTAAATTTTGCCACAGACTGTGTAAAATACCTAGATCCAAACTTCAAAGTTTTTATGTGTGCTAATTCAGTTGGTAGTACAAGATGTAAAAACTTTTGTTTCAGAACAGAACAAAATTTTAATAATCTCTAGTGTACAGAATTTTGTAACTTTGATAATGGGATATTGAAAAAAGCTATATTAGAATAAGTTTAATCTAGTACCATGCAAATATGTTTTGCAAATTGGAATGTTTCTTTTACATCTGAAAGAAGTAGAAGTGAGGTCAGTGGCAACAAGCTGCCCTCATATAGGCAGTTTCAGGAACTTTTGGAAATGAGGAAAATTGCAAAATTATACTACCGCGCTGCCACATATACGCTTTTGCTTAGTTCAGATGTGGAACTGTACCACTAAGAATAGAAACATGTATATAGAACACCTCTCAGCAATTGAAAGGCTTTATGACAAGGTAGAAAGTAGATTTCACTCTGTATTGGAATGTTTTATGTATGAAGATATTCCTGTAGATGTGTGTCAAAAACCAAAATTTAACACAATGTAAACAATGGAAAAGTTTTTTTTTTGCAAGTTGCGTACGGTTTATTCCATAACCTGCTTTGACATCATATTAAAGAAATGGTTATTTTCCTGCACAAATAAAATATATAAATTGCCTCTTTTGTATGTTTTTTATCTTTATTTAAAAAATAAATTTGTACAATGTATATAAAAGAAAAAAAAGTTTTTACTGATATGTAGGTTTTAAGATAAATGTTTTATCTTTACTAAGACTTTGATCTTTTGCAAATATCAAACATTGTTACTTACTTTTTTCAAGTAGTGAATAACATTTTATAGTGCCTATAGTCTTAGATGAATGTTATTGGACAGTTTAAAATGTTATAGTGAAAACAGTTTTATTTGGCTGGATATTATTTTATAAATGCCATTAAATGACTTATAATTCTAAGTATGAACGACCACATACACTACATATTGGATAAATATACACGTATGTTGCATCTGCATAAGACATTCATTAACTAAACCAATGCATTGCTTTTAAACGGGATGTCATGTAAATTGTGTTGAAGGAAACAAATTGTTGTAAGCCCCTGATATACTTGAGTTGGTTACATTTTGAGAATGTAAAGAATAAGGTTTAACAAATGACATTCTTTTCAATGGTAAATGATATGATAGTCAATCTCTCTTACCATATATAATGTTCGCATTCTAACATTTTAGTATTGTTTTAATCATTGAATCTCATTTTATACTTTTATAAGAAAAACATGCAAGAGTATGAATATATTGATGTTATGTTTTTAAAATATAAAATAACCTTTAAATGAATAATGATAATCATATCAAAGGTGTGTAGCTAGTGGGACAATTCCTCAGTGCATTAAACAGTAAACTGCTGTGATATGGTCTCTCGAGTTCTCTCCCTTAGAAGCAAACTGGCAATTTTTGGCAGCAAATGCAAACTGTCATTTTCAAAGAGACACATTTCTGTCATGTTTTTCATTAACATATTTTGATTATTTCCCTTCAGTTGCGCATGACTTTGATTTCCTCATATACTTTTATGTTTATTTTATAAGACCTTAAATTTAAATATGCGTATATATACAGGACTCTCGTTCTTTTTCTGTGTTCTATAAACCTTATCTATACTATGTCAGCGAATAATTTTTGTTGTTTCTTTGTAGAAAATGCATTTTATTTACACTCAAATACAATGAACTTTATTTATAATCAACTTAAATATGAACAATAATGTCTTCAAATATTTAAAGTGTAAGATCTACTATCGCGGGTCAATATGTCATGCACATCACTAAACAGTTGTCATCCGTTGGCTGATTTAATGTTTTAACTTCTATATGTAATATCATGTATCCAATACCTGTATTATAATATATTAAATTACACTTATAGAACATGTTGTCTGCTTCTTAAATGTCCTTTGATGGCTTGTCTGGGATATACAGGCTTCTTAACCTCTGATTTCCTTCTTGAATTCAATTTTATTTTATAACATCAATTGTTTTCTTGTTTACAGCATATGATTTCCAAACGCCACTTTTCATCGAATTGCATGAAAAAGTCATATTGGTTCTATTATCACAGCCGGCTGTGTGAACACATCTATGGATTATCAAAATTTTAAAGTTCACTGTTATATATACATGTTGAATACTACATTACCCAGTGCTAGGGGCGTTGAAGGAAACTTTCACTTCCTTTGTCGTCAATGAATAGGCTCAATCAAATCGAGTCTGCACATTTTTAATTTTGCCGTTTTGGTCGTTAAATATTGATAACTTTTTTCTATTTTACTTAGTTACATCTGTATTTTCTGTGTCATGTGGAGGCAGTTAAAACAGCCATAGTTTGAGGTCAACTGCAGTACAAACTGGGTTTTCTCGATATGGACACACATTTACGATATCGATTTGGGTTAAATTGCTAGTAAATGAAAGAACACTCGAATACCATTGATTTCGACACTCGATGCGACTTTCAGCCATTCTGATAAGATATACCATGACGTTGTGTTAGAAAGTGACACTCAGTTAAACAAAATCCATACAGGATTAAGACAGTCAAACAACATTTTTTAAAGATGTAGTTAAATACTTGCTAGAAACTGACTTAATAGAACCAAGCCGGAGCAAATATAGTTCGCAATGCATTCTTGTGCCAAAGTCAAACAACTCATGTAGGATGTGTACAGACTATCGTAAGATCAATGCAACAACAAAAACTGATACTCATCCAATACCGAGAGTGGATGATTCATAGAAAAAGTTACATTAGTTGCATTACAAAGATTAAAAGCCGTACTGAAAAACTTGTCAATTCTCTCAGCTCCAGATTTTGATAAATGTTTCAATTTAGCTGTACATGCTAGTGATATTGGTGCTGATCCTGTGTTTATTAAAGAAGATAACAATGGTGTTGACCATCCAGTTTGTTTCTTTTCTAAGAAGTTTAACAAACATCAGAAAAATTACTCTACAATAGAGAAGGAGTATTTAGTTCTTATACTTGCTATTCAACATTTTGAAGATTACGTATTTTCTTCAAAGAAACCAATTGTTGTTTTCAGTGACCACAATCGTCTCAAAATTTTGCATAAACTCAAAAATAAGAATCAGAGATCGATAAGGTTGAGTTTGATGTTACAAGAGTATGATCTTGACATAATACATGGGTTTGATACCTACTCTTGTCACTATTATTTTTAATATTTTTGTTTATTCAATTTTTATATAATTTTTCATGTTCATTCACCTTCTTTCAAGAAAGTTCTTTTCATGTTCATTTTGGAATATTCTTTCTCTAAGCAGTTTAGTATTCTAGATTGTCCATTCTTAGTATATATATGATGAATGTTTGTACTTCGAGGTGTGTGCTTATTTTGGAAATTGTGAGATGTTGATATACTGATTGTGTGCTATTTTACTTATGATATCGTGAAGCTAACATAGGAATATATTAGTTTGGATTCTGTTATTCTGTGTGGGAAGTGTTTTGGACATATTGTAGTATGCTGCTGTGGACATAGGACATTGATAAAATTTGAGTTGTGGACAAATGTTTTAAAGTTAAATTTTAGGACATTTATTTAATTTGAATCGTGGATAATTGTAAGTTAAACTTTACTTCCATATATTTTTGTAGTATTGTAAATAACTGTTTTTCTTTAATTAACAATTGTAAAATTTGTTTCTGTGTTATCTTCTTTGTTGCGTTTAGCTCGTAACAGCAAGTTGTCAAGCCTAGAGAATACCTGATTACACACACAGCACTTATTCATTTTAGTAGCAAGATTTATATTGGAAAACAAATCTGCCTTCTTTTAAGTTTGTTTAACGATTCTAACGTCTGCAGATTCAGGAAAAATGTCCTTTCCTCCTCCTACCTCCTCCCTCTTCCTTTCCCCGTCTCTTCCCTCCTCATCACCACCACCTTCTTCTCCCTTCTCCTCCTCCACGGTGATTATTATATGTCTCGACTAAAAATAACTCAGTGACTCGTTGGAAAAAATCGCGAGTTTAATTTCAATTTTATCAGTTGGACATCAAGTGATAAACATCGGTTAGAATTTTTTTTTGAGAGTGATTGAAAGAGAAATTACTCGGGCGTAAGAATAGTTGTTATTTTTATATAATTTATAGTCTTGCACGAATTTATTGAGTAGAAGTAAAATCGCGTAAAATTGAGAAGCTGATACCAGAAATATGTACATATGTATATATATTCGTATAATTCATTAAAGTCTTGAAGATAAAGAAACCAAACGTACAGTTTTAAAAAATAAGAATATCAAACAACAATACAATATCAAATTGAGCAGTTACATGAGAAGTTAACTGAACGAACTAGGAATTTATTACAACATGAAGTCTGTGCTTAACTCCCTTGCATTTAGCTGTACTTTTAGTTGCGCGTTCTGGAAAAAAAATAATAATTTGGCAAGATTTTGTTTCTCTCGTGTAATTCTTATTCATCTAAGCTAAAATTGATAACGGTTGTGAACAAACGTAAAATAGATACAGAATAAAGATAATAAAATCGTATAGGTGTGTATAACAATATATTAAATAACAATTCCAATGTTCGAATGGTCCGCTAAAATATCGATGGAGCATTTAGGTCAGAATAGTTTTCAGAAAATGATCAATAGGCATATCAGACATTTACAGCGTCATATCTATATCAGGAAATAAATTATCTAATGTTAAAGATAATTCCCCTGACTTTATTGATACTTTAGATAAAGACCGTGTGTATCTAGGCCTAAATAACTTATCTTATCAACACATTTGATTTAATTTGTCAAAACAAAATCACAATTTCAAACGTCACTTTATTTATTTCAAGGTCATATAACATATTCATGTCTATGGATTTTTCTCCAGAAAAAAATTCTTTGTAAAAGGTCTGAGCACATACAAATCAACAACCCACAACAAAAACATGTATTTACTTGAAGCTTCACGTGTATAAAATCAATTGAATATATACTTCTTTATTTTCTTGACATTTAGCGAATATTGTAACTGAAATCCACAATGACACCTAGCAGGGACAAAAAAAGAAAAGAGGACTTCCCTGCTTAATGTCATTCTACTGAGCTTTGGACAAAATAAAAGATCTCTTATTATTTTGGCGCCACCAACGATTGGAGATAATGATTGGTCCCGCTATTTTTGGCGCCAAATTTGGACATAACGGGATGGTCCCCATTGTTTTTTGCACCCACAGATTTGGAAATACGTGTGTTATGAGTGATTCCACACTATTTCGGCGCCAACAAAGATGTGGACATAAGTAAAGATCATCTATTGTTTTCGCGCCAATAACGATTTGGATATCTTTAAGTAATGATCCCTATTATTTTGGCCCCTATTATTATGGTATAAAAACGATTTGGCATACGTAATGACCCCCAACCCATTATTTTGGCAACAATAATTTGAACATATCAATGATGCCATATTTTCTTGGCACCAACCCGGCAGCGCAGAGACAGATTGGAGGTTAAAACCCCGAAACGCTAATTGATTATTGACTAATCTAGTTTTTTTATGATCACTGATAATATTAAGATCTATATTTATATTGGAAATAGATTCTTATCTTATCATTTTTGCGTGACCGATTTGAGTTTGGGTTATTCAAGTTAAAAATCGTCAATGAAGTCCCTTTAAATTAATACAAAACTATAAAAACTGCTTGAAACGATAGATTTTAAGATATGAAAAGTCTACGTTCTTGATTTTAGCTCACCTGAGCTAGCTCAGGGTATGCTTTAGGATCGTTGAATGACCGTCGTCCATTCACATTTGTGCGGTCACATTTTTGCCTCAATCATCATCAAAATTTTTCAGGATACTTGTCTAGGTAATTGTTTGGATGAGTTCGAACATGGATCATTTCGGATGAAAAACTAGGTCACTGGAGCTAAAAAATAGGAAAATCTTGTTAACATCCAAGTTGCCTCTGCTTTGATCCAAATATCCCGGAAATTAGTCTGAAAGTTTGTTTTGATGATTATTAGGTCAAGTTCGAATATGGGTTACCTGGGTTTAAAAACTAGGTCACACGGCCTTAATATGGAAAAACCTTGTTAATACTCTATGGGTCACATTTTTAACTTTATTATCACACTTGGTCAGGATGCTTGTCTTGTAATTACTTGGATCAGGTCGAACATAGGTCATCTTGGATAAAAAAGTATGTCACAGGAGCTTAAAATAGAAAAAAAAATGTTAACACATTAGAGGCTACTAATTAGATCTAAATGTCATGGAACACGCCCGTTTAACTCACAACGAGTATAAAATGTCCATCGGTAAAAATGTTGTGAGTAACTTCCGTTCCTCGTTGTGAGCACCCATCTATGACGTGTGACACGATAAACAAGGTGAGTTTTTCATAATTTTGAATGATTACATACATTAATGTAAAAATATCGGAATGCAGTAAGCTAGCAATGTGTTTTCCGAGTATGCACATGTAAAGATATTGCCTGTTGGTCGACAATTTGATGGAAATACCGTGCGACGCAGTCACTCGGGGTAGCTGGAAAACTGGAACCAACTTCCCTCCGGACCAAATTTAACATTGAAAACGTCGATTCTAGTGACGTTTTGTGCATTCGAACCTAAAACAGATGCCCACAAGACCTCAGCGTAAATTATTATCTGAAAGTTTTCATAGAAACGAAGATATACCATTTTTGCTTTAATCCTCGTTGTGAGCACCATAACCTCGTTGTGAGCAAGATGGGTCAGGTGGGCGATCTAGGGCCATCTTGTTTTTTAAAAAAGTGCTGTATAATTTTTCCAACTACCAAAAATAGAAAAATTATTTTCTTTTCCAAAAATAAGTTAAAATTTACTTTCGATTTGATAAATCACTTATTGTTATCTTTTGAAGAAACTTTAAAGAAAAATGATATAAACTACATAATTGGCATCTTAAAGTTAATATATATAAAAAAAATATCATGTTGTAGATTTCTAGATGTAACAAATAACGTACTTTCGATTTGAATTCCAAGTATATTATAGGCTGAATATAAATAGCTGAATGATCGGCGCATTTGGTCCATTAGGTGAACAGGATTCAAGCGGAGAGGTAGCAGGGCCGCGCATTGATATTGTAAGGTAATCAATATTATTTTCATGTATATTCATATAATATTTTATTACACTCTATGATTTCTTGTAAATGAATTTTGCAAACAAAGTTTCAATCTTTTATAGATCTAGACTAGCTAGTACATTACAAGAACAATGAGCAACATTACACTTTTTCAACTGCTATTAAATTATTGGTAAACAGTTTATAAAAGCAGGCAATATTATTTTACCTAATATAGACAAACCCTTTTAATCACCATTCAATGAAGAATGACAAAAATTCAGTTAGTTCTCAATTGTGAAATAATTATATTAATTATAATTTGACCAATATGATTATCTTCAATATTTTTTATTTTAAATTAATAATCAAAATTCAAGTTTAAATATGTCCTTTATAAACCAAAAGGAATTAAAAAATCCCACTTTTACGCTTGTTTCAATTTGTTTTACTAATATTAAAGAAATAAGATATTTTTATCGTTTAATTTCTTTTTTTTATAATTTTGCTTGTGCTCATATTTTCATAAAGATCTTTTTAATTAAATCATTTTTAGTTTGCACAGTAATACTATAATATAAGATTAAAATTTCAAAAGATCATGCTGTGAATTGGTGTTTTCTCAGAGAGACTGTTTTTAGTGCATTTATTCTGCTGTGACAGGGACACCCAGGGTATTTAATAACAACTCGCAAATTAAAGTATGCAAGGTTGATCATTACAATAAAGGTAATGACAATTCTATTTTGTACAAGAGGGAAATAGTTTTATTGAGACGATAAAAAACAAGAAATTTTTAACACATACAAAACTTATTGAAATTCATTCTAAATCTAGTATTATCGTTTGTTGAATGTTTGTACAAAGAAGATAATCTGTTTCAGACTTCTCTTACAGAGCTGTGTAACACTAAAATCAATAACTACACGATTGTTCACGTTTTATTTTTGAAAACAGGTTCTAAATCTCTAAATATTTCAATCCACTTATACCCAACTTATCTTTATTTCTTCTACAACAGTACATACTACATGAAATATCTTTAAAACGTACACAGATAAATAAAGGACAAAACCCCACAAGTCAAAACACCACACCTCAAAATTTTATTGAGTGGACAAAACCCCACACCTAAATTTTACAAAGAGGACAAAACTCCACACCTCAAGTTTTATAGAGCGGACATCACCTTAAATTTTCCAGAGTGACATTAATGAAATGTATTTGACATGAACTACATTTGAATAAACGTTTTTTTCATTTGAATGAATTATTTTTTGTTTTTATTTTCATATATGTACATATTTATTTAGTACGAATATTCTTTATTACTGTCAGATATCCTAGTTTAAAAATATATTACTGATATAATTAATAAAATATTTTTCTATTGCTATTATTGGTCATAAATGATTGTGGCACAGTTATTAAATTTCGACTCAAATAAATGATTACTCTTTGGTGTTTTAACGATTTGTAAATTGTTTGTATATCTCATTCATATTATATTGCTATTGAAATAAATGCTACATGCTACATTTAGTGATTTGGATTAAAGTTTTTTTATGTACAGTTTGTAACACCTTTTTGAGAAGATGATCTCAAGAGTAAAATTGTTTTCTTATCCTGGACATGTTATAATGATCTAATTTGATATAACAAGTGAAAAAAGCAATTAAATAATGTATTATATTATATTAAGATATATGTATATAATATGTATTTTAATCCATCAAATTTTGCCCAATAATTAAAGTTGGTGGGGTTTTATCCACTCTGTAAAATTGAAGGTGTGGGGTTTTGTTCACTCTGAAAAATTAAGGTGTGGGGTTTTGTCCATTCTATAAAATTTTGAGGTGTGGGGTTTTTACTGGTTGGGTTTTGTCCATCTTCCACCTATAACTAGTGAAAATACGCAGACATATCTCATAATCTTTTACTCAACTAAAACATTCTATCATGGTCCAAAGTTTAAATTTCACTTTGAAAAAACATTCTTTTAAGTTATGTATGTTTTTGTGTTTCGTTTTCGTTTCTTCTTTATTTTAATAATTTACTAACTGGAGGCAAACCACTTTAAAGCTTGCATTATTAACAAGAAAAGGTATTTCTTATTTTCCTTGCTAATTAGGAGTACTCTATAATTCATGATACAAATTCTTCCTTTTACACCTAAATGTTGATTCTTATTCTTTAGCATTATGTGACAATGCCTGGGTAGAATCACACCTTATCAGTGTCAAGTTCTTTATTGGAAGGTTAGTGTTTATTTAAGTGGTGCTTCAGTATATCACCATTTGGCAACTAACACCATGAACATTTGTAAAAGTCATAAATTACATAAAATACTAGCAAAAGTGTTTAAGATATAAGCGGCTCATCAAATTATTTTATGATTTCAAGAAATAAACAAAATCTTTTTTATCCTATCATTAACATATATCTCATATGTCCTTGAGACAATCTTAGTGTTATTAAATATTGTAATTTAGGAAATAAAGGATCAACTGTTGATTAACGGAACTGAACAGAACTTTCTTTTATTTATACATAGTACATCATTATAATCCATACATTTTCAAAGCACATAATTATCATACTATTTGTCTCTTAATCTAGCAAACAATTTAGACTTTATTCATAAAAAGTGTAGATCAACTTATTTGTAAAAATAAGTTTAAGTATTTATAACTGTCTATTTAGTATTTCAATTAAATTACGTGGTCATGTTAAAATAAATCCTATCAAGTTAAATCCTATCAAGTTTGTATATATCTGAATTTATATAGTAACATATTATATAAAAGCCAGATGTATGTTAGTTAACATAGAGAAAATCTCATTTTTCAGATTATTCATTTAAACAAAGAGATTATATTACTAAAGGAGAATATACATTCAACTAGACATCATGGGTATGTAAAATGTTTTTGTTTTTTGTATATATATATATTATACACCGAAGATTTCCAGCTCATTACTTTCTTTCTTTCATTTATATTGATGGGCGGTGGTTTTTTAGTGGCCTTATATAAAATTATAAATTGATAAATATGTTTGCCACAAGATATGTATAATAATAAAAAAATTTGACTGAGGAAAAAGAAGCTACAAATAGCTTGCCGCTATGGTAAATAAAACTTAAAAAGTGATAATGTCACAGTAAAGTTAAAAATAACTTCAATATATCTACGGCAATTGTGGCGTACCGGTTTATACTGGACTGACAATCCAAAGACTCGTGCCCATGGTTCTCAAATTCCGGTTGTAGCGTGCCAATTTTGTGTGTGATTTTTTTGTTGTCTATATATATAATAGCGTATGTTGGTTCAACTGAGAGATTGATGTGTCAGGCTTGTTATCAAACAATTGCTGCATAGCCGTGTGGCTACAAAACCTATCAGAGGCAAACAGAAATAAAATAGCTGGAAAAGGTCAAGAATATATTGTTCAGTACTGGTTGGTTCCAGGAACATATCATTTTTACAGTGGGTTATGTAATATTAGTTCATTATAAGCTTCCTACACAATTAAACTTCAATAAATTCTGTCAGTCAATTATTAAATGGCTAATCTTCATGTTGCTGTCACCTTTCCTTTATGATTATTATAATAGCAATAATATAATATTCAATTTCAGTGTACGTATTAAGTCAGGCCGGAAGTTCCAAAGAAATGCTAACATAATTTTAACATGCACTTATAGATTTTACAGATGCTGTTCTGTTAAAAAATGACCTTGTTAACAACATTGATATACTCCCCTAAAATTAATACATGTACATGTGTTGAAATAATTCACAGTGAGGTGTAAAGAAGGTGGGGGCGGGGGACATCCCTTAAGTCTATCTCGGCTCAGCCAGAACCCTTATACATGTAGTGACTTGTTTACAGTGCAATTTGTTCATTTAATTATTTTATTAATTTGATAATTATATTATTTTAAAATGAAATTCAAATCACTACAATAAGAGGAGTTCCATTACAAATGAAGGCAGACAGGGTAAGGAAATGTAGCGAGTCAAGTCAAGATTGTTTTTGATATGAATGCAGACAGGGTTAGGAAATGTAGTGAGTCAAGTCAAGATTGTTTTTGAAGTTTTTTTGTGATGATTGAAAATATGTAATAGGGGTGGTTCGGCGCAATTTAAATATAACTTTTTGAGCCCCTGAGGGTCAAGTAAAAATCAGGATTATTAAATCATTTCAACAACAGCTATCATGGTCAAATCTATATATTCATCAGGTTGATACTTCAAGATGGTACAAACAACACTCTGAAATAAGTATATAACAATATGTAAATATAAAGTAAAATAAAGTAGAAACAATGCATTCTTTTAATTATTATCATATATTATGTTCTAATCTAGAACATAATCAATTACATGTCTAATGGCCAATTCATTTCTTTAAACTCAGCAACAGTCCTTAAACATCATATGCATAGTTATGAAATTATAAACACATTTAACATAAATTACACTTTAAACAATACACAATACATCACATGTTACTAACCATCTGAGGGATGAGTGCAGTACATCAATCTAATACCTAACTTCTCTGACTATCACACTGCAAGGTTAAATGTCAATAGTGAATAAAAAATGAAAGGTGACTTGATAGATACATGTCATTCTGAACCTCATACTTATTTACAAATTTCACAATCTACAATAGAATCACAATAATGCAATTCTCCATAATTACAATAAAGCATTTAATAGCAGTCAGGATAAATACATACCAAATTAAGAAAGTGGCGGCATGGCCGAGTGGTTAACGCGTCGGACTAGTAATCTTATGATCGCTAGCCTTATGGGTTCAAACACGGTCAGGGGCAAGTCGTTGTTCCCTTGAGCAAGAAACTTTACACTCGTTGCTCAGTACTGGTTGGTTCCAAGAACGGATTCGAAAGTGTGTCTATAAGCTAGTAGCTTCCTACACAATCGAACTAAAATAAATTATGTATAAACCAAATTAAGAAATAAAGAACTTGACCACAAACACTAATTTTCTAACATCTCTCCCTTACAACAACAAAGACACAATGCTTTTTCCCACCAATAAATCACATGACATAAAAATAGCTTAAAATCAATGATCCGTGAACCAATCATTTGAATTCTTATAATACTGACCAATGTAAACATAAGATAAAATCAGTTAAAACCAAAAGAGTAATCTTCCGTGTAAAGTATCAGACAAGACCGGCGGATTTGTCTCCCTTTGCAAAATTATGAAATTCAACAGTAAAGCAAGAGTTTTGTCCCTTAGACCTGATCTTAAAAATAAGACCCTGTTACATACTTACCTGGTCTGCAAAAATGACGTCCCGTCATTGGTCATAAATGTCTTCAGTCCTTAGTTTGGTCTTTTAAATTTACAAACAATAATAAACATACAAGAATGCTTTTATCTCCCCGTTAGGCACCAGATGTAATATAAATGCAATTTAAATATAACTATCCGAGAGGGTCAAGTAAGTTCGGGATTGTTAAGACCGGCAGATTTGTTTCCCTTTGCAAAATTATAAATTTCAACAGCAAAGCAAGAGTTTTGTCCCTTAGAGATGATCTTAAAAATAAGACCCTGTTACAAATATATTTATATAAGGTCATATTTGAGTAGGTTATTTTATCTATAATTGATTGGACTATCCATTGCAATTTAAAATCAAATACAAGTTTATTTTTACTTACAGAATCTGGTGTATTTACACATGTATTGATTTCTTATAATGCCTTCTGAATACTACAGAAATTTATAGTACAACTATAGACAAGGTACATGTATGTATACCTTGAAATCAATATGACCATACTGTATAACATATGAACATGGTTTGCGAAAAATTGACAGTTTGCCAAAAAATATTGCTCTATAAAGATTAAAGAAAGATAAAAATAAAAATTGTTAATAAATAAATTGGACTAGGTTTATGATTTAATGTACAATATTGTTCTTGCTCATTATTCAGCAAATCTTATAGCATTGGGTAAAGATTATACATATACCTGCATTAAACTTCAACAAAGCAATAGACCAGTGTAGATAACAAAAAAAATTGAGATCATGAACAACTTTCAATGCCTGAAATAAAAATTTATAATGATTAAGACTTTGTGTGGTTTCAATATACATGTATGTTGGTCACTAGAAGTGGAGGTTTTGGAGGAGAAGTTGTAAATTACTATTATTAGTTTATAGTACATTATTTGTCTAAGTGTCAAAGTTCAACTAGTATGAGCAGAAATGCGTGCCAATATTCGTGTACATTATTGGGCAAAAAGTATATCCTCATAAACTTACATGAAGGTTACTTCTTAATTCCAGCTAGTAAAATGTCAACTATTTTGTATGTCTCGAGATGAAGAGAGCAAATAGTATGAATAATTGATAAATGATCATAAATTTGTTGAATCATTTGTTGAAGGTCTTTCTTCAATTGAAAAGTTCACCTTTCACAAAGTGATCGCTGTTTGCCCGGCGTCCGTCCGTAAACTTTTTCTTTAAACGACATCTCCTCATAAACCGCTAAGCCAATTTCATCAAAACTTCACAGGAATGTTCCTTTGGTAGTCAACTTTAAATATTGTTCAAAGAATTTATTTAACTTGATGCAGAACTCTGGTTGCCATGGCAACCGAAAGAAAAAACTTTAAAAATCTTCTAGATTAAAGAGCTTAAATATTTGGCATAAAACAACGTCTAGTCAGTGTCTACCAAGTTTGTTCAAAGAAAAGCCCTGGGGTAAAATTTTCCCTGCCCCAAGGGTCATTGTTTATCCCTTTATGTATATAGTAAAAACTTAAAAAGTCTTCTTTTAAAAAACCCTAAGAGATAGAGCTAAGATATTTAGCATGAAACATCTTCTAATGGGTGTCTACAAAGTTTGTTCAAATAAGGGCCATTGGGTTAAAATTGGCTCAGCCCCGGGATCATTGATTTTCCTTATATATGTATAGTTAAAACTTAAAAAAATCTTCCGTTAAGATACTAAGCATGAAATATCTTCTAGTGAATGTCTACCAAGTTTGTTCAAAGAAAAGCCCTAGGGTCAAATTTTCCCTGTCCCAAGAGTCTTTGTTATTCCTTATATGTGTAAAGTAAAAACTTAAAAAATCTTCTTTTGAAAACCCAAAGAGTTAAAGCTTATATATTTATCATGAGACATCTTCTAATTGGTGTCTACCAAGTCTGTTCAAATAAAGGCCCCTGTGTTAAAATCGGTCCCGCCCCGGGGACCTATATTCAGGTGAGCGATATCAGGGCCATCATAGCCCGCTTGTTTTTGTCATATGATAAGATCAATTTGTATGAATATTTCAGCGTCTGCAAGTGGTGGCAGCGTCAAGAAGAAAAAGAACATCCAATATTCGGAGATGAAACAGCCACCATTGATCAAACAGCTGAAAGGAATTTTATCTGAATACCCAGATGGTGGTCAAATACTGAAGGTATATTAAATGTATTTAATAATTATTAATATATTCATATAGCCAAACTTTGATACCAAACTTAAACCACATATATAATATCCACTGCACCTGTACATATTTGGTGTCAAACACTATTTTCAATCCTCTTTAAGTAAAGTTGTATGTAGATGTCTATCTTTGAACACTTTTCATATGGGTAACCGTTATACTTATAATGATTTTATATCAGCATCTACTATTATGTGGTTGATAATCACTAAAATGAGCATGTCAATGTCCTTGTTTGAAAGTACCTATTATATTAATCTTTGTTCTGCATCTAAAAGCATAATTATGTGTTTATTTGAAATTGATTTCTTACTTTCTGTTAGTTTATTTAATAACATGTAACATCAGATAGGTTACATATCAGATAGGTATACCAGACAGGTTTATATGATAATGTAGAGAGTATAAAGTTAAAATTCATTTTTCAGGAGTTGATACAAAATGCAGAGGACGCTGGTGCCAGAGAAGTTAGAATTCTTCATGATAAAAGGAGAATAAATCAAAATACCAGCAGCCAATGTGAGACAACTCCAATTTATACAAAATTCTTTAAGGTTAGAATTTGGATTCTCTCCCGTCCACCAAGTTTTGAAACTGACACAAAATTGAACAGAAATTACTTTTTTTAGTTTCCCCAAGCACTTCGTGAGTGTTAACTGTTGGTCATCTTTGTGTTTTTACGCCAATAATATTTAAGTCAAGATGAACAATTATTTATCTTGTGAATATATGTTTTGACACTCAGAAAATGTACTTTGAGATACTGAAAAAATCAAGATAAAAATGTTGAGGTTAACAATATTTTCCATAAAGATAAAGAAGTAAAGAGATAATTATAGGACTTCCAAAATTAGACATTAAAGGTTATGTAAAAAGATAAATACATGTAGAAAAAAGGGATATTGAAACAGTGAGAGTTCAGAATGAGCACTTTGTAACAATATATAAACTGCATATAAATGGTGCTGGTAAAATTTAAACTTGGGCACCCTTGAATGTGACCTTAAAAGTGACCAAGTTCTGAATTGTAGTAAATTATATTTTTGTCTAACAAGGGGTCTGAGATGAATGCTTTAGGGCCTTTCAGATGATCTTATTTGAATTACCACTTTCTCTGAGATGAATATCATAAAATGCATCTTTTTTGAAAGAAATTAATAAATCACATATTCTTGCATTTACTAAATTTATATACATTATATTTAATGCTTATTTGGCATAACTTTATATTGTTTTATCACATACCTGTATGTCTGTTTGTATTACATTATGAGCAAGACATTGAACAAATTATTCTTTTGACAGTGAACAGTTTTTTAGCTTGCTGTTTCGAAGAAAAAAAAACTGTTATGATTGCTGTGGTGTAATGTTGTCGTGGTGGTGCAAAACCTTGTTAATATAGCCCATAAATATATCAATTTTAAAGGTATTAATATGAAACTTTGAATGTCTGCTTATCATGACATGTGGCATTTGTATGACAAAGGGGGACAAAGGCGCACTATTCTGAAGGCTATATTGTTTGAGTTTTGCCCCTTTTTAACTTATTTTTTTGGTCAAAATCGCCTTTGAAGTAGAATGATTTCCAAACTAAAAACTAAGATTGTATCCTGAAATCAGTATTTTTAGCTCACCTGTCACAAAGTGACAGGGTGAGCTTTTGTGATCGCTCTTCGTCCGGCGTCCGTCCGTCCGTCCGTCGTCCGTCCGTCCGTAAACTTTTACTTTAAATGACATCTCCTCATAAACCACTAAGCCAATTTCATCCAAACTTCACAGGAATGTTCCTTTGGTGGTCACCTTTAAAAATTGTTCAAAGAATTTAATTCCATGCAGAACTCTGGTTGCCATGGCAACCGAAAGAAAAAACTTTAAATATCTTCTTTTAAAAAACCATAAGAGCTAGAGCTTAGATATTTGGCATGAAACATCTTCTAGTGAGTGTCTACCAAGTTTGTTCAAATACAAGCCCTGGGGTCAAAATTGGCCCCGCCCCATGGGGTCATTGATTTTCCCTATATGCATATACATGTAGTAAAAACTTAAAAAATCTTCTTTTCAAGAACCCAAAGAGCTAGAGCTAAGATATTTAGCATCAAACATGTTCTAATAGGTGTCTACCACGTTTGTTCAAATAAAAGCCCTGGGGTCAAAATTGGCCCCGCCCCGGGGGGTCATTGATTTTCCCTATATGCATATTGTAAAAACTTAAAAAATCTTCTTTTAAAGAACTCAAAGAGCTATGGCTAAGATATTGAGCATCAAACATGTTCTAATAGGTGTCTACCAAGTTTGTTCAAATAAAAGCCCTGGGGTCAAAATTGGCCCTGCCCCAGGGGGTCATTGATTTTCCCTATATGCATATAGTAAAAACTTAAAAAAATCTTCTTTTAAAGAACCAAAAGAGTTAGAGCTAAGATATTTAGCATGAAACATGTTCTAATAAGTGTCTACCAAGTTTGTTCAAATAAAGCCCTTGGGTCAAAATTGGCCCCGCCCCGGGGGGTCATTGATTTTTTCCCTATATGCATATAGTAAAAACTTAAAAAATCTTCTTTTAAAGAACCAAAAGAGCTAGAGCTAAGATATTTAGCATCAAACATGTTCTAATGGGTGTCTACCAAGTTTGTTCAAATAAAAGCCATGGGGTCAAAATTGGCCCCGCCCCGGGGGGGGGGGTCATTGATTTTCCCTATGTGCATATAGTAAAAACTTAAAAATTCTTCTTTTAAAGAACTCAAAGACCTATGGCTAAGATATTGAGCATCAAACATGTTCTAATAGGTGTCTACTAAGTTTGTTCTAATAAAAGCCCTGGGGTCAAAATTGGCCCCGCCCCAGGGGGTCATTGATTTTCCCTATATGCATATAGTAAAAACTTAAAAAATCTTCTTTTAAAGAACCAAAAGAGTTAGAGCTAAGATATTTAGCATAAAACATGTTCTAATAAGTGTCTACCAAGGTTTTTCAAATAAAAGCCCTGGGGTCAAAATTGGCCTTGCCCCGGGGGGTCATTGATTTTCCCTATATGCATATTGTAAAAACTTAAAAAATCTTCTTTTAAAGAACTCATAGAGCTATGGCTAAGATATTTAGCATCAAACATGTTCTAATAGGTGTCTACTAAGTTTGTTCAAATAAAAACCCTGGGGTCAAAATTGGCACCGCCCCGGGGGTCATTGATTTTCCTAATATGTGTATAGCAAAAACTTGAAAAATCTTCTTTGAAAAACCCAAATAGCTAAAGTTAAGATATTAAGCATGAAACATCTTTTAGCGAGTGTCTACAAAGTTTGTTCAAATAAAAGACTGCGGTCAAAATTGGCCCCGCCCCGGGGGTCATTGATTTTCTTTATATGTGTATAGCAAAAACTTAAAATCTTCTTTGAAAAAACCCAAATAGCTAGAGTTTAGATATTAAGCAAGAAACATCTTCTAGTAAGTGTCTACAAAGTTTGTTCAAATAAAAGCCCTGGGGTCAAAACTGGCCCGGCCCCAGGGGTGTCATTGTTTTTAACTATATGTGTATAGTAAAAACTTAAAAAACATCTTCTTTTAAAAAGCCCAATGAGCTAGAGCTTAGATGTTTAGCATGAAACATCTTCTTATGGGTGTCTACCAAGTTTGTGCAAATAAAAGCCCTTGGGTTAAATTGGCCCTGCAACGTTGAGGGGGGGGGTGGGGGTTGCGGGGTGGGGCCTTTTTACAGGTGAGCGGCCTCAGGGCCATCATTGCCCTCTTGTTAGGAGTTATGTCCGTTTTTATCCCCCGCCGATAGAATCGGGGGGGGGGGATT
This sequence comes from Ruditapes philippinarum, assembly GCF_026571515.1. Classification (NCBI taxonomy): domain Eukaryota; kingdom Metazoa; phylum Mollusca; class Bivalvia; order Venerida; family Veneridae; genus Ruditapes; species Ruditapes philippinarum. Next base: position 23,393 of record NW_026864859.1, on the reverse strand, counting down.
ATTGTTTTGGCGTTCTCCGTCCGTTCATCCGTCCATCCAACTGCTGTCCGTCCGAATTTCGTTTCCGCACTATTTCTCTGCAACTACTGGCTTGAATTCAACGAAACTTTATGGAAATCATCAATATCAAGAGGAGATGCGCATATCGTCGGCTTGTTTCAATTAGACCCTTTAACTCATATTTTGAGTTATGGCCCTTGATTAGTTACGCCGTATGCATATAGAGTAATAATCGTTTCCGCGCTACTTCTCTGCAACTTCTAGCTGGAATTCAACGAAACAATTGGAACCTTTAATACCAAGAGGAGATGCGCATATCGTTGCCTTGTTTCGGTCAGACACTTTAACTCAGAGTTATGGCCCTTGATAAGTTATGCAGCATGCATATAGAACAATATTCGTTTCCACGCTACTTCTCTGCAACTACTGACTGGAATTCAATGGAACTTTATGGGAACCTTCAATACCAAGAGGAGATGCGCATATCGTCCCCTTGTTCTGGTCAGACACTTAAACTCAGAGTTTTGGCCTATGATTAGTGTTTTTGCCTTTGATTAGTTATGCAGTACAGTGTAACTTCCGAATTTCGGAACTTCTAAAATCCGGAAACTTCTGAAATCCGAACATTTTTTAAGCGTCCCGAAATTTCTCCTTTTGTTTACCTCTGAATTATGGAACTTCTAAATTCTGAATTCCGAACAATTTTCTGGTAAAATTTAAGTTACATCAATTAAAATTTACTTCCAAAATCCGGAAATGAAAAGGTGAGAAGTAAGGAATAAGATACTTGTCAGTATTTTCCAATTACCAATGGTAACTATTTATCTTGATACCTATTGGAATCATAACCTGTCCAGCATGTCAACCACTTGATTAAAGTGTGAAAATTCAAAGACTGAGAAGTATAGTGAGATGAAAAACAAAGATTAAAGATTAATAGCTGGTACTACATGAAGTATACTAAAGGATAAATTGTGATAATTAACATAATGCTATTCTATCAACAAATTCAGTTATAGATTACAAAGATATTTTAGCCCTTGATTAGTTATGCAGTATGCATATAGAGCAATAATCCTTTCCATGCTACTTATCTGCAACTACTGGCTGGAATTCAACAAAACTTTATGGGAATCATCAATATCAAGAGGAGATGCGCATATCATAGCCTTGTATTGGTCAGACCCTTAAACTCAGAGTCTTGGTCTTTGATTAGTTATGTAATATGCATATACAGCAATAATAGTTTCCTCGCTTCTTCTCTGCAACAACTGTCTGGAATTCAACGAAATTTATGGGAACCTTCAATACCAACAGGAGATGTGCATATTGTCGCCTTGTTCAGTTCAGAAACTTTAAAGCAAATTTATGGCCCTTCACTAGTTATGCAGTATGCATATAGAGCAATAATCCTTTCCGCGCTACTTCTTTGCAACTACTGGCTGGAATTCAACACAATTTTATGGAAATCATAAATATCAAGAATAGATGCGCATATTGTCGGCTTGTTCCTGCCAGACCCTTTAACTCAGAGTTATGGCCATTGATTAGTTATGCAGTATGCATTTAGAGCAATAATCCTTTCCATGCTACTTCTCTGCAATTACTGGCTGGAATTCAACAAAACTTTATGGCAATCATCAATATCAAGAGGAGTCACGCATATCATCGCATTATTCCGGTCAGACACTTTAACTCAGAGCTTTGGCCCTTCATTAGATATGCAGTTTGCAGTTAGAGCAATAATCATTTCTGCGCTTCATCATTGCAGCTACTGGCAGGAATTCAACAAAATTTAATGGGAATCATACATATCAAGAAGATATGCGCATATCGTCTGCTTGTTCTGGTCAGACACTTTAACTCAGAGTTTTGGCCTTTGATTAGTTATGCAATATGCATATAGATTCATCGCGTCTTCTCTGCAACTACTGTCTGCAATTTCACGAAATTCAATACCAACAGGAGATGTGCATATTGTCGCCTTGTTCCGTTCAGAAACTGTAACGCACAGTTATGGCCCTTAATAAGTTATGTGGTATAAATTTGGAGCAATAATCCTTTCCGCGCTACTTCTCTGCATCTACTGGCAGAAATTCAACGAAACTTTATGGAAATCATTAATATCAAGAAGAGATTCGCATATTGTCGGCTTGTTTCTGTCAGACCCTTTATGGCCATTGATTAGATATGCTGTAAGCATATAGCGCAATAATCGTTTCTTCTCTGCCTCTTCTCTTCAACTTCTGGCTTGAATTCATTGAAACTTTATGGGAACCTTCAATATTCTGAGGAAATGCGCATATCGTCGCCTTGTTTTGGTCGGACACTTTAACTCAGAGTTATGGCCCTTGATTAGTTATGCAGTATGCATAAAGAGCAAACTTTATGGGAACCTTCAATACCAAGAGGAGATGCGCATTTCATCGCGTTGTTCCGGTCAGACTATTTAACTCAGAGTAATGACCCTTGATTAGTTATGCAGTATGTATGTAGAGCAATAATTGTTTCCGCACTACTTCTCTGCAACTACTGGCTGGAATCCAATTAAACTTTATAGGAACCATTTATACTAAGAGGAGATGTACATATTGTTGGCTAAATATTTATTATGTACAAAGAATATTACTGTTTATGCCATGATAAATATATAAATAAAGCCTTATGTCTTCAGTTGTCCAGTTAGTAATAACCAGTACTATGCGGGGGATATAAATTCAACGAATTAGCTTGTTAATTTATTTATAAAAAATAATTGTTTATATTATTTGCCCATTAACAGACAAGTGTTAACACAGCATGCGGTGCTATTCTATTATATGTGTGTGATGAATTATATATCATACTGGTATTTGTTTAGTTTTATTACTATTCCTGTTGAATAAATTTAGTATTGAAACTGTCCGCATTCAATATTCACAATTTATGTCCTCCGTTACTTTTAGTTATTTCTGTTCAACCTGTTGATTACATTTGTTAGTCTGTGTGTATGACACACAAGCAATTTATTAGCTTTATTCATTTCATGATTAACATTGTCAATCATGTCATGCGATCATTTATTATTATGCTCCCCTTTGAAGAAGAGGCGGTATATTGTGTTGCTAATGTCGGTCGGTAAGTCAGTTGGTGTGTCAGTCTGTCGGTAGACTTCATGGTTTCCGCTGATTATATTAAAACCTATTTATCCCAAAGTCTTCATATTTCACATACTGATTGGATATAACTTGTAGATGACCCTTAGTGATTTTGAGGGCACCACTTGAAAGATCAAGGTCATAGGGGCCTTATAAAAATATCTCAGATTGGTTTCCGCTTATTATCTTGAAAACTATTTATGACAAAGTCTTCATATTTGGCATTTTATTTGTCATATGTAGTAGATGACCCCTATTTATTTTGGGGTCAGTAGGTCAAATGTCAGAGGGGCCTTAAATTTCAGAATGGTTTCCTCTTAATATCTAAAAAATTATTTATCACAAAAGTCATCATATTTCACATGTTGATTTGTCATAACGAGTAGATGACCCCTATTGATTTTAAGGTAATGAGATCAAAGGTCAAGGTCACAGGTACCCTATATGTCAGAATGGTTTCTGCTCATTATTTTGAAAACTGTTTATCACAAAGTCTTCATATTTCACAAATTGACTGGCCATAACTAAGAGGTGTCCCCTATTGATATTGGGATTTATATGCCATATTGATTTGTCATAATGGGGTCAAAGGTCACGGTCACGGTATTTCACATATTGATTTGTTATAGCTAGTAGGTCATTATTTTTCTATTTTCCATAACATAACTCTTCAATGTACCCATTTATAGCATGTTTCTACAACAAAATTACCAACAATATGAGTCAAGGGCATATGTGCCATAATAATGAGTTGCTTATAAACTTCTATGTATTTTTAACTTTAAAGGGTCCAGCACTTTGTGTGTACAATGATGCAGTGTTCTCAGAGAATGACTGGGAAGGTATACAAATGATATACAGTAGTAACAAAGAAAAAGACCCAATGAAAGTGGGACGGTTTGGACTGGGATTCAAATCTGTCTTTCACATAACAGGTAACACTTACAAATGTTTCCCATGTAATAAAGCAATACTTTTGCTTTAATTGTTGTAACATTATTATTTACAGATTTGATTCATACTTGGAAGAAAGAACACATATGACCATACCGTCATATTGAACTTTCCTGATATGACTTTGACCTTACTAGTATTTGATCTTGACTACTGAGGTAAAATTTATTGAAATTTGCTTATTATTGACATAATTTTCTTATTAATTTATGGATTGATTCATTTGTATAGACAACATGTCACTTATGTCAAAACTGACATGACCATTATTTAAAATATGACCTTGACCTTTGAATGACCTTGACCAATAAGGTCGGAATGAAATTTGAATTTATTTATGTAACAGTTCAGAACTGTTGACTATTTAGGTTAGAAGATGTGCATGTGGCTGAATAGATCAGTCCGTAGTGCAGCAGAATCGTGTTCTGGGGGTCCTGGATTCGAGTCTTAGTCAGGCTACTTATGTTTCTCAACCTGTGACATTTGGCTGTGACTTCATATAGCTCAGAGTTTAATTCATATTCTTCTGTAACGCTGGGAAACTTGAGGACGAATTTCAAATTATAGCGTGGAAAATTTCAGGGTTAAAACCTGTTAACTTTTAACGGAGAAGATATGAAGATATGTGCTGTGGGATAGTGTTCCGAGGTTTCCCGGTTCGAATCCCGGTCAAACCTCAGATTCTTCTTACCCTTTGACAGCCACAAAAAAGTGTTATGTAGGAATTACCTGTATTATAAAATCTTTCCTGTGTTTTATTTTAGAAATAAGTTTGTTTGTTCGTTTCATTTTACGCCTTTTCCCAACAGTATTTCAGTCATATAGGCGGGCAGTTTCCTAACCATCGTTCCTGGAGAGTTACACCAGTACTAGACTACCTTCCTCAGCGCTAAAATACCAAAGCGTCTCCCGGGTATCGAGTCCACACCAGAGAGGTAACTGGATTAGAAGTCATCGACTCTAACCCCTCGACAAGAAAAAGTCAAACATGGTTTCATTGTACCTGAAGTATTTCCTCATATTTAACAGGGTTCTTTGGTTAAATGATTTCTATGTAGCTTAGTGAAAGGACCTTAAATTAAATGATGTTTTGTCAGCTGCTACAAAGTAGCTGTGACATGCTACAGAGAAGCCATGGCATAGGCATCATTTCTCTGTCCTCTGTCTGTTCATCTGTAAGTCCACACCACCAGATAAAGATAGGTCCCTACCTTAAAGGTCAATGTCACACTTGAAGTTCAAACATCATGATACATGTACAAATTTTAAATTTTTACATTTAAGTTAAAAAATGTGTCCGGTCTACAATTTTGTCAGTCCTAGATGCTGTTAAAAATTATTATATATAAATGTGTTTGACATAATGATAACATACCGCCAGCATAAATTAAGTCTCTACCTCAAAGGCCAAGGTCACACTGGTGTTCCAAAGTTATGACATTTTTTTTTAAGTTGAAATTTGACCCCTATGTCCGACACATTCCTGGATGGATTTTTATATAATTTGGAATAAATATGTTAAACATAATGATTTGTTGTACATAGAAGTCAAGTGTCCACTTCAAAGTCAAGGTCACTCTAGTATGTCACACTTGACAATTGTGAATAGATTGTCTTCTTTTGTGCAATGCTTTGGATGAACTTTGGGAAAAAAAAAGCATAAATATGCTACTTATTAGGTTTATATGTAATAAGCAAAATTTAATTCATCAGCCCAAAGGTCAAGTTCATACTTGAATGTCAAAAGTAATGATATGACAGAGCATTGCTAGACATGTCCAGTCCATGACTAATTGTCATTCTGTGTGACAGATTAAAAAAAACGACTTTGTTTAAGGATATGTTTTTTTAAAACAATATGTGATGGAATTTATAGCTTTGAGATCATGGTCAATCTAGGACTTTTACGGTTTGTAGTTTCATAAAGGTATATCGATAGTTATATCCATTCTTTCAGCCATCTATGAATGGATTTTTAAGTAACTAGGCATATGTCTGTGCCACATAAGAAAAGATTGTCACAATTAAAAATTAGGTCACTAGTTTAATGTAACAACTGTGTCTAATCAGGGATTAAAAAAATTGGCTGAGAATATGAGATAATATTTGTTATAATGTTTCAATAATAGTGAAACACTCTTTTTTATGGTAACCATTATTATTATTAGACTTTAATGCAAGCAAAGGTCATGATTCCCCTTCTTGACCCTGCTTGGTGGGTATTTGTCTGTTTCGGAGAAAACAGTTCTTGTTTATTTATCTCCTACTGGTTAATCGGAGGGGACTCTAGGTTTACCCTCCGTCCGTCTATCCATCTATCCCCAAAACAGGATTCTGTGATAACATAAAAAGTACTGAAAATATTTTTTAGAAACTTAAAATATGGCAGACTGGAGATAAGGAACAACTTTTTGTTCTTCCTTGGTTGCTGTGACAACAAATAAAATTAAAATATGGCATATGTAACCCCCCCCCCCCCTCAAACAAAAAAAGAAAAAAAAAAGAAATGGCCGAGCACAGGACTTATGGGTATTGTTAATTTGTTGAATAAAAACTTGAAAACCCAAGAGATGAATATAATAATTATACTTGATATTACCTCAGACTGGCAGACTTAAATTGTTACCAGCTCCCTCCGCTGGTTTATATGATATTATAATGAAATATTTATCAGTATAATAAATATAGTGTAAGCCATCTGAAATATCAACAGCATACAAATAGAGGCTTCTCTACTGCAGAGAAGTTTAGAAAAGGTAACACAAAATAATGCATTTATATATTTTCATCTAATTGAAACCTAAACTGTTTATTATCATGCAAATATGTTTTTAGATAATTTAAAAAGTCTTGTCATAATGTAATTTCAGACTTTCCTTGTGTCATAAGCGGTGATAGAGTACTTCTGATAAATCCCCAGCAATCTGCAGAGAAAGTAAATGCTACACTAGATCTGTGTGCGCTTGAGGAATATGAGGAAGATGGACTAGATGCAGAAGCATTTTGGGAAGCCTTAGAGGATACATTCGGTCTTTGCAGACAATCTCTGCCAGAGGACGGCTTCCAAGGTACCATATTTTGGTTCCCACTGCGTGAAAACCCGTCCGATCTTGCAGAAACTTTGTATAATGAAAGTAAGGTTAAAAATCTATTTGATGCATTTGCATTGGATGCATTAAACATATTACTGTTTCTTAAAAATATTGAGAAAATATCATTGCATACCAGGGACGAGGACAGAAAAAAAAGTGAAACTCTCCAACTGGAAATTGAGGACAAAGATGGTGCTGTAAGACGTTCTCGGCAAGCTTTGAAGGACCAAATTCAGAACCAAAATATATCCTCTGAATGTCCAGATATACATTCCACAATACAGCTTGTAATTCACATGTTGTATGGTGATAAAGAAGAGCGTCAAGAATGGCTGGTTGTGAACTACTTTGTAAAAGAAAGTGCATCAGCTGGTTTCCAAAAATTGATACAAGATAAAAATCTAGGATATAGCCCATATGTTGGCGTTGCAACACCTCTTAAAGAAATTGATGATGACTTTGAGGGACATGTTTTTTGTTTCCTGCCGTTGCCAAAGGAAGGTGAGAGGTTGACTGGGTTACCTGTGCATGTAAATGGTTTCTTTGCACTCAGCCAAAACCGACACCATATGAAATGGGAGACCGAGGAACAAGAGGGAAAGCCAATAGATGACAAGTCAATTCTTTGGAACAAAGCTCTGATTGAGGAAGCTCTTCCAAAAGCATATGAATTACTTGTCTTGGAAATTATAGAAGTTTCCAAGAAAAATTTAAATGATGAAATATCTATAAAGGCCGTATATAACACATTGCCAACATGTAAATCATCACCTAGAAAAACTCACAAGAGATGGATGGAGTTAGAAAATAAACTTTATGAATATCTTGGTAAAAAAGAAATTTTATATGCAATGCACACAAGGGAATGGATCATTTTGAGAAGAGCATTCTTTGCAACATTTAGGACTTTGTCAAATAGTGAAGGTGATGTTGCACTGCAGAAATCTGTTGTGAGATGTTTCCAGAAAATAGGCGTCAAGTATGTTGATGTGCCATTTTCCTTGGTTGATACCTTGCAAGAGCATTTTCCATACATTATAGATCTTACTCCAGAAACATTAGGTTTGCAACTGAAACAACAACAACAATATAAAGAATTGACACAGAAGGACAAAATTAATATCTTGATCTATTTAGTAAGAAATAAGGAAAATTTTGCCATTCTTCAAGATCTTGAGTTATTACCCCTGGCTTCTGACAAGTGGATTGAATTCAGGAAAGGTAGTCAGCCAGTTTACCTTTGTTCTGATGCAGCTGTGAAGATGTTTCCAGGCCAAGAGAATAGAATTGTCATGGAATCCTCAAAACTTGGACCACAGCTTACAGAATTTATTGAAAAAATATGTAATGCAGGTCAGTTACCCTTTATTATCCATTATGAAATGAAATGTCATGGGGCGTCCCTGACTGAGTAGTTTAAGTTGTTGACTTCCCTCATCCCTGTTATTGCTCTGGGTTCAAATTCTGTCTGGGACTTTTTCATGTGAGGAAGCTATCCAGCTATCTTACATAACATTGCTGGTGCCAGTTTGTGCCTGAAATAAAGCACACATGAAGCCTTCCTCCACCAGTAAAGCTGGAAAGTCGACATATGACCTATACTGTGTTGATGCGACTTCCAACAAAAAAGGAAAAAGAAAGGTACAGTTAAGTGCTTTAAGGTATGACCTACCTAGTGAGCATTTTATTTAGGATCTGAAATTATAACTTTAAAGGTCAGTTATATGCCTTAAAGGACACCTGCATGCAAAATGTAAACAAAATTTATGATTCTGTTTACGAGTTACTGACACTCCTGTGAATAAAATATTGGATATAAGAATTGCTCTATTAGGAAATAAGGGTACTCAAAATAATCTTTAATTTCATCCTTATAAAATATTTTCCTAGAACAAATAAAAATATTCATGCAAAAGACTGAAGCAAAATTATTGTTTCTTTAATATGTATTTAACTGATACACTATCCCACCAATTTTAAACACTTCTTTAATCATGTTTCCCAAAACTTTTGGAAGACATATTGTCTTTTCCTTTGCTGTCCGTCCGTCTACCTGGTTGTACCTCCGGAAGCGTGTGTCCGCATTAAGCTTGTCCGGCCTTCACAAGTCAAACTAGTGGTGAAATTTCAACCAAACTTTAAAGGAGTGATCAGTACCATCCCTAGTTGTGCACTTAACCGGCATGTACTGCTTCGCTGCGAAAAATGGCCGCTAGACCTAAAAATAGAAAAAATTTGACCAGCCTTCACAGGTCAAATTTCTGGTGGGATTTCAACCAAACTGTACAGGAGTGATCAGTATCATCGGTAGTTGTGCTGCAAAAAATGGCAACCAGAGCTAAAAATAGAAATTCTTGTCTGGCCTTCACAGGGCAAGAGTGATCAGTACCATCGGTTGTTGTGCACATCGACAGCATGTTCCGTTTCGCTGCACAAAATGGCTGCCAGAGCTAAAAGTAGAACAATTTTGTTCGGTCTATAACCACAGGTACAACTACTGGTGGGATTTCAACCAAATATTACAGGAGTGATCAGTACCATCCGTAGTTTGCACATCACTGGCACGTTCAGCTTCATTGCACAAAATGGCTGCCAGAGCTAAAAATAGAAAAATCCTATCCGGCCTTCACAGTCCAAACTACTGGTGGGATTTCAACCAAACTTTACAGGAGTGATCAGTACCACCACCGGCAAAGTTTGCTTCGCTGCACAAAATGGCCGGGAGAGCTAAAAATAGAAAAATATTTTCCAGCTTTCACAGGTCAAGCCACTGGTAGGATTATAATAAAACTTCACATGAGTGATCATTACCATCCGTAGTTGTGCATATCGCCTGCATGCTCTGCTTTGCTGCACAAAATGGCTACCAGAGCTAAAAAATAGAAAAATCCAGTCCGGCTAACACAGGTTAAACTGCCGCCGGGATTTCCACAAAAATTCACAGGAGTTCAGGTTTGCCTGTGGGTTGATACAGTATTTGTAGAGTTATTGCCCTTGACTTAGTTTCAACTTGTGTCTCAAGTAGCTCAAAAGTATGTGACTTAGAGTCAATAAATTTTCATCATCTGCAGTTGTGCACATTTGGTTTAACATGTGGATAAATTCTGTTTTGTCAAAGTTTTTGCCTTTGACATAAAAAAAAGTTTTTTCAATTTTCAACTTGTGTCACACAAAACTCAAAAAGTATTTGACATAGAGTCATGAAGCTTTAGAGAATGTGTAGTTATGCACTTTAGGGTTTTGTTGTGGATTGATTCAGAATTTGTTCTTGACATAGTATGAATTTGAAATTTTCAATTTGTATGATGCATAGATCAAAAAGTATTTGATCTTGAGCCATGAACGTTTACAGGAAAGTTGGTCAGCATGTGTAAGTGTACATTTGCAGGTTGGAAAATCAATATGTCAACGTTGGAAAAATTAGATGTTGTTTTCATGCCCTAACCACTTTGGGGTAAGGGAAATTATGTAGAATTTGTTTTTTCTGTCCCTTTGAAAATGAAATCCAACTGTACTTCAGTGGACAGTTGAATGTGGGGTCACCTGTGTCCTATGAACACATATCTAGTTTTTTAACTACTGGGTACCAAAATTTTAAATGAATATAGCATTATGTGGCGCAAAATGACCTAAACTAATTAATTTAATGAAGATTAGTCATATTTTCTTTCAAACATTGATCTGAATAATAAAATAAAAAAACGTAAAATATTTTTTTTTATATTTACAGGGCTTTGAACCCACCACTCAAAATTTTAAAAGCAGTTGACAGTATTTGTAGTCTATTTAAATACTTTTCAAAGTGAGGATGGTCATACCTTAATAGCTGTTTTGATGAAAAACTGTTCAAACCCAGGAGGGTGTCATATTTCTTTTGCTCTCCTGAGCAGAAAGTGTTCAAATGTGAGCTTTTCTGATCACCCTGTGTACATCGTGTCATGCGTTCTCCAAAAAATGGCGTCACACTCTTTAAACAACGACTCCTCCTTTACCAGTAGACCAATATTGTTGAAACTAAGCAGGAATGCTCCTAATGCACATGAAGTTCAAAGAATTCCATTTCATGCTAAAATCTCTTGTAAAGAAACCAAAAGAGTTAGAGCTTAGATATTTGGCATGAAACATTTTCTAGTGCATGTCTACCAAATTTGTTCAAATAAATGCCCTAGGGTCAGAATTGGCCCAGCTGAAGAGGTCATTGATTTTCTATAATTTTTGTATATAGTCAAAAATTAAAAAGTCTCGATGTGACAATCCTAAAGCACTATAGATGAGATATTTTGCATGAAACATCTACTAGTAGATGTCTACCAAGTTTGTTCAAATAAATACCCTAGGGTCAAAATTGGCCCCATCACAGGTGGTCATTGATTTTCCTGATATGAATATAGTAAAAACTTGTGACAATCAATAAGTACTATAGATTAGATATTTGGCATGAAACATTAAGTTTGTTCAAATAAATGCCCCATGGTCAAACTTGGTCCAAAGGATAAGGTGACATTGACCTCGTACGTCAAAAGAGTTTCCTATCCTATATATGAGGCAAGTTTTGTGAAAGAGTTGAATAGACACAAAAATATTACAGACAGGCGGAAACACTGGCAAACAAAGGGAATTTCTAGAATTCCCTTCCCCTTGCTGTGGTTAATTAACTAACATATCAAACATTAAAGTCTTCATATTTGGTATTCATATTATTCATGATTAGTAGATGACCCCTATTGATTTTGAGGTCACTGGGTTAAAGGTAAAAGTCACATAGGCCTTGACTAACAAAATAGCTTGTCCGCCTAATAACTTAAGATGCCTTTGACCCACAGTCTTCATGTTTGGCATGGAGGTTAGTCATGATGAGTAAATGGCCCCTTTTAATTTTGAGGTTACTGGGTCACAGGGGCCTTGAATTCAAAAAGTTTGTCTCCCCAATAACTTAAGATTCCTTCAACCCACAGTCTCAATTTTTGGCATTGAGGTTGATCCTGACCATTAGGTGACCCCTTTTGATTTTCAGGTCACTGGGTAAAAGGTCAAGGTCACAGGGGCCTTGATTAAAAAAACGCTTTTCCACTCAATTGCTTAAGAATGCTTTGGTCAACAGTATTCATATTTGGTATTGAGGTTGTTTATGACTAGTAGATGACCAATTGATTTAAGGTGACTGTGTCAAAGGTCGAGGTCACAGGGGCCTTGACTAAAAAAGCTTGTCCGCCCAATAACTTAAGATTCCTAAGGTCAAGTCACAGGCATTTATACTATAATAAGCTTGTCTGCTCAAATAATACCTGTCCGCAGTGTATTGATTTTCACATTTTCACATTTGAAGCATTATAGAATACATGTACATAACTTAGCAATGTACTGGCTGAGTAAATCAGATTTGGCAAATAGGTTGTCCTTGAGCTCTAAATGGCCACTTTTGATTCTGACTAAGTTGTATGCGGGGGTATTCACGCCAAGACAGTGGCAATTCTAGTTGATTTTTACAAATGTTTTAATAAATGTACAGATTTGTTGCTTGACTGAAGCTTTTTAAAAAATTTCCAAAACTCTATTCTGTGCAGAACTCTGGTTCTCATCAAAAACAAAGGAAACATCTTTCCTAGTTAATTATTCACAGCAAGGGAAATGGAATTCTAGAAATTCCCTTTGTTTGCCAGTGTTTCCGCCTGTCTGTAATATTTTTGTGTCTATTCAACACTTTCACAAAACTTGCCTCATATATTTTACCTACTAGTGGGGCAGGGAATTGAGAAAATAGTGCAAATGGTGATACAAGCATGAAGCTTTCAGGAAATCATTTTTAGACCACGTAGGTTTTAAAAGTCAAGTGGGCCCAAAAATATCTCTGTTCATTCAAGATGGCCGCCATTTTTAAAATGGCCGCCATATAAATTTTACGTACTCAGTCAAAAACTTTGTAAAGACCTGAAACTTACACCATAGCATGTATCAAGTGTCTCAATTACAAAAATATAAATATAAAATCAATGACCCCTTCAGCTGGGCCAATTCTGACCCTGAACAAATTTGGTAGACATGCACAAGAAAATGTTTCATGCCAAATATCTAAGCTCTAACTCTTTTGGTTTCTTTACAAGAGATTTTAGCATGAAATGAAATTCTTTGAACTTCATGTGCATTAGGAACATTCCTGCTTAGTTTCAACAATATTGGTCTACTGGTAAAGGAGGAGTTGTTGTTCAAGAGTTTGACGCCATTTTTTTGGAGGACTCATGGCACGATGTACACAGGGTGATCAGAAAAGCTCATCTTTGAACACTTTGTGCTCAGGAGAGCAAAAAAGATATGACACCCTCCTTGGTCAGAACAGTTTTTCATCAAAACAGCTATTAAGGTATGACCATTCCCACTTTAAAGAGTATTTAAATAGACTACAAATACTGTCAACTGCTTTTAAAATTTTGAGTGGTGGGTTCAAAGCCCTGTAAATATAACTTTTTTAATTTGACGTTAATTAACATTATTTATTATTCAGATCAATTTTTGAAAGAAAATAGTGATTAATCTTGATTAAATTAATTAGTTTAGGTCTTTTTGCGCTATATAATGTATATTTTTTTAAAAATTTTGGTACCCAATAGTTAAAAAACTAGATAGGTGTCCATTGGATACAGGTGACACCACCTTCCACTGTCCACTGACGTACAGTTGGATTTTATTTCAAAGAGACAGAAAAAACAAATTCCACATAATTTCCCTTACCCCTAAGTGGTTAGGCATGAAAACAACATCTAATTTTTCTAACGTTGACATATTGATTTTTCAACCTGCAAATGTACACTTACACATGCTGACCAACTTTCCTGTAAACATTCATGGCTCAAGATCAAATACTTTTTTAATTTATGCATCATACAAATTAAAAATTTCAAATTCATACTATGTCAAGAACAAATTCTTAATCAATCAACAACAAAACCCCCAAGTGCATAACTACACATTCTGTAAAGTTTCATGACTCTATGTCATATACTTTTCACTACACATAGATCATGTGATGTATCAGTCGCCTGAATTTTACATTGTTTTTTAAAAATACCATGTCTAGATATGTTATTCTATAAACAGTGCTTATTAAACTATACTTAATTACAATGACATGAAAGTAGATATAACTTTGAATCATACTGTTACAAGCCTTCAGTAACACTATGGTTTCTTGCACAGCAGACTGGCGTTTCCGTGAGTTTTACCCATGCCGGAAATTTCATCTGGCATTGGTGGTGCCAGATGAGTCGCGTGCCAAACAACAACGTCATTTTAGCCCACTTTATGAATTAACCGCGTTAAAATGACATCGTTTTAGACGGGAAATATGTGCTTAGAATGACATCATTTCGCCGTTGTTGTTTAAGTTGTAAGTTCATACGCTCTTGTAAGAAAATAGTTATGGATAAAATGACTTTAATTTCCATGAACATAATTTTTTTATATCATATTGAGGTAAACCGTTTTAAATATGAAATAATATGTCAGAATATGCAAGAAAAAATATCTGACATATGTTTGTGTTTCGGATCGGAATAAACCTCAGGAACCCGCCCATGGGCGGTAACTCGGTAAGCCTCTATACCGCCCAATGGGCGGGTCCCCTCGGGACGGATATTCCGGTCCGAACCGCAACATATGACAGATATTATTATTCTAATGCAAAATTCATTTTTCTCATTATGTTTGCTTTAAAGCGATTTTTATATTTTCGTAAAGAAATTGTTATGGAATTAATTGTATTCGTAAATAAGACAATACTTAACGCATGTTTTGTTGATGTATATTCAGTCTTCTTTCGTTACAATTAACTGATAATGTTAAAAATATTGAATCAATTTTTATCTTGCAAACAAATTTTATAACTGTCTTTACACACATGAATGTATGTGCATTTCCTGATATTTTAGCACACCCTAGATCTGAATGAAGACAAAAATCCTTAAGAAACCAAATCTTTTTAACGGTGAATATTTCCCTTAAAATGCATATCATAGAAAGTTTTACAAAAGCAAAGAGATGAAATTAACTTACAATCTTCGTTGTTTTTGTTTTTCAATTATCAGATAAATTTACCCCACCCACTAACAAAATATAAAACCTACAGATTTTATATTTACAATTAACACATTGTGTTAATTAAATATCAAATACACTATAAGAAACTAAGTGACTTAAACCTACAGATTTTATATTTACAATTAACACATTGTGTTAATTAAATATCAAATACACTATAAGAAACTAAGTGACTTTTTAAGTTTTGTACAAAGACCTATTAGAAAACCATGTTAGAGAAATATGCAAATATTGGCACTTTTTCTTTAATATTTTTAGAGATACATTTTGGAAAAATAACTTAAAAATCTTGACTAACATTGTGGTTTACATATCATTTGATTATTTTTGATATGTTTAAACACTTTTTATCGAAATATGCATAATTTGTGATACAAATTATATGACAAAAGAGATTAATAAACTTTGCATAAATTCGGCGGCCATATTGGACGCCATCTTGAATTCTGAAGAGGTATGAACGTGGATTTTGTTCAAAATTTGAATTTTTGTAAAAGAGAAACTTTATACATGCTTTAGTATAAGTTTCAGATATTTACAAAAAAATTCACTGAATGAGCTATTATGTATGGCAAATTTATAAGGCGGCCATTTTGAAAATGGCTGCCATCTTGGATGAACAGAGATAATTTTTGGGCCCACTTCACATTTGGAATCTCTTTAGTCTAAAGATGATTTCCTGAAAGTTTCATGCTTGTATCACACTTTGCACTATTTTGACAGAAGAGACCTTATTTCCCGCTCCACTATACTGAGACAATGTGCAGAAGGCAAGAGTCTGTCATTTTTGCTTGAAGTCTAGGTCCAACTTGAAGGTCAAATGTTTGACCCTGCGTTTCGTGTCCACTCCATATCTTCCACAATCTTTAAAGGATTTTCACGAAACTTGGATAAAATATTGTGCTTACTGAGACAATGCACAGAAGGCATAAGTCAGCCATTTTGGCTCAAGATCAAGATGGCACTTAAATGTCAAATGTTTTAGCCTGCGTTTCATGTTCTATATCTATCACATTTCAAGACAATTTGCTCAAGTGCTTAGCTCACCGAGGCGATGTGCAGAAGACATGAGTCAGCCATTTGAGCTTAAGTTCGAGGTTGCACTAAAAGGCAAAATGTTTGATCCTGGGTTTCATGTCTCCCACATTCTTTGAAGGATTTTCACTTTGCTTAAACTCTTAGCTTACTGATCTCTTTAGCAACCAGTGCTTTTCCATAGCAACCAGTGTCTTTCCGTAGCAACCATTGCCTTTCCATGAAAACCATTGATGTCCTATAGCAACCAGTGACGTCACTATCATTGCAACCATTGACTTTCCATTTCTATCAAATAAGAATACTTGTATTTTGAATCAATGATTATACTGTGCCCTTTGTATCAGAAATACTGAAATATTTACTGGACACTCCTGTATCATGGGAAACTTACAATAGATAAAAAAATCTACTTTTGTTCCTTTTATCGAGTGTTGTATTGATACGATGGCATATTATTTTTTCAGAAATGCAATCTTGTTATTTTTAAAATTGCCCGGACTACTCCTTTTTTACCACTACTGCAATTTCAATGAAACTTTACAGGATTGATTTATAGATCAAGTACTTTAGTAGTTTTACAGTTGAATGATTTTTGGCTGAGTAATGGCTCTTGAATAAAAACGTTTTTTTTTTCTGTTAATGATTTTTGGGTATCCTGCTACACAGTAGAATGAATTTGACTTACAAGGTCAGATGATTATATTTTGCCTACACTTTCTTTACTATGCTTTTTATTTATGGAAATTATTCAGACTTGGTCAAAACAACAAGTGTGACTCGCCAGAATAAAAAAGGGAGATTTTTTCTTCTCTAAATCCTGTTTGACCCTTGTTTTACAAATGAAATCATGTTTAATATTGTGAGCAGGACATTTGGAATTTGAACATTGGAATTTAAAATGCAACCACAATTTCAGATATTTATTTGAACTTTGATCAAAGTCATCAATTCTGACATTCTTGGATGAATTTTTGAAAAAATTGGCAGAACTGTGTAAGACATGATTATATGTAATGAATAGTTCAAGGTCAAGGTTACATTTGTATGATGATTGTGAATTTATTGTCTTCTTTTTTGCTTAGCTTGGGTATTCATGGATGGATTTTTGAATAAATATGCATTAATATGGTGTTTATTGAAATGTATAATGAACAAAATTATACTCAGCACCCCAAAGGTCATATTTATACTTGAACTTCAAAAATCATGATATGATTGTGCATTAATACCCAGTCCATGTCATTCAGTGTCAGATTATGCAATGACTTAGCATCAGTATATATATATATATTGACCCACAAGGCCTAGAGCATAGATATTTTGCATAAGACATTGTCTGGTAGACAGAGTCTACCAAAAGTTTTCAAATTATAGCCCTGAGATCAAAATTGGCCCCGCCCCGGGGGTCATTGATTTACACTTTATGTACATATAGTTAAATCTTAAAATACCTTCTTGACAAAGGATACAATGCTTAGAGCTTTGATATTTGGTATATGATATCATCTATAGGTACTCTTCCCAAGTTGTTAAAAATTAGCCCCGGCCCGGGATGGTCATAGGTTTTCCTTAAATGTATGTAGTAAAAACTTTAAAAAAATCATGTTCTCAAAATTGCAAAGGCAAAAGGTTAGATATTTTGCATGGAACATTGTGTAGTGAACCTCTAGCAAGACTGTTCAAATTATAGCCCCAGGGTCAAAATTGGCCCCGCCATGGGGGTCATTGATTTTCAGTTACTATGTTAATATAGAATACATTAAAAATATTATCGTTTGAAGGTGCAAGGCTTAGAGCTTTAATATTATGTATATAATATCATCTATGGGTCCTCTACCAAAGTTGTTTAAATTATGCCCCTAGTGTTTAAATTTGCCCTGCCCCAGAGGCGATAGTTTTCCTTATATGTAAATAGTAAAAACTTGAAATATCTTCTTCTCTAAATTGACAAAGGCTAGAGGTTAGATATTTGAACAAGACTTTGTGTAGTTAACCTCTTCCAAGATTGTTCAAATTTTAGCCCTGGTTTCAAAATTGGCCCCTCCCCGGGGTCATTGATTTTAACTATGTACATATAGTAAAACATTAAAAAAATCCTATTGTCTGAAGGTACAAGGCTTAGAGCTTTGATGCTTGCTTATAATATTATCCACAGGTCCTCTACTAAATTTGTTCAAATTTTGCCCCTGGTGTCAAAATTTGCCCTGCCCGGGGGCATTGATTTTCATTATGTACTTTTAGTAAAAACAGAAACTTAAACAAATGTTTTCTGAATTGGAGAAAGCTATAGCTTAAATATTTGACATGAAATGTTGTGTGTTGGACTTGTATCAAGATTGTTTGAATTAAACCCTTGGGTCAAAGTTTTTCCATGCCCAAGGGGACAGTGCCCTACTTTCTTGTCCTTTGATGTACAGTCATGAAATTTGGACTATGTGTATAGTTTTAGTTGTAAAATTGAACTTCGATATCAGGTGACCTAGATTTCGATGATGTGACATTCTTTCTTGTCCTTTGATGTGCAGCTATATAATTTAAACCATGTGCACAGATTAGTATGTAAAGTGAACTTTGATATCAGCTGGCCTAGATTTTGACAAAGTGTCTTACTGTGTTGTCCTTTGATGTACAGTCATGGAATTTGGGTCATGTGTAATATGACATCACCACCAAATTTACTAGACTCGACTGCATTCCTATTCTGATCTTTTATTTGAATAACAAGAGATTCAACCACTAATCTGATAGTAACAATTTGATAGGTCAGTGATCTATGCATTATGGAAATCTTCAAGTGTATAGAAACAAAAAATATGTTCCTACATTATTATTTAGTGTTGTATTATGCGGTCGGACAGCACTTTTCACAAATGCAATCTTCTTGGTTTGTCTGTAACTTAAAGATTTAGTTCATGCTGATTCTTTCTTCATAAAAATAATTCAATGGTTATATCAAGTCATCAATTTGGTCATTCATTAATGTGTGTTGAAATAGCTAGTCATACTTTTGTGGCACATAAGATAAACTTGTCATTCGCAAAAATGCCAGGTTGACAGTTTACAAGGTAAAGAGTATCATTGAATGTCAAAAATAGTACATTGAAGGTTGTGTCTGGTCATATTTGTCATTTATTCGTTGATGTTTGTTTTAAATAATTTGGCTCACAGTACTATGAAAAAGTAATTGTTCTCTATATATTCTTGTTACTCTTTTTTAATAGTTAGCATGCTTTTGATGCATGTTAAAGATCATGGTATTTCTACTGGGCCCTACTTAGGGGGTCATCTGTCTTTTTCTAACGATGGTTCTTGTTTTATTCAGTGACACTTGTTAGCTCACTTTAGTATTATAATATATTCTTGAACAGTGTTTCTCAGGTGAGCAATATAGGGCCATTTCGATCTTCTTATAAACCTCTTATAAACGTGTGCAACAGTAATTATAAGGTAGTTTGTAAGTTTTCCAATAACTGCTCAAATGGTTCCGGTTTGTTGAAGCCAAAGCTTAAATTAGAATTAAGCTTCAAATGACATTCTCCTTAATTGCTATTCGAAGTTTTAATTAAAAATGATCGTTAGATGATGGTCCTGTACTAAAATTGCACATATAATTCATTGAAAAAACAGAATCCCTTAACAAAGCCCATCACGGCTCATGTAATTCATACAAAAAACAGAATTCCTTAAAAAAGCCCAACACGCTCATGTAATTCTTAGAGAAAAACAGAATCCCTTAAAAAAGCCCAATACGGCTCTTATAATTCATAGAAAAAACAGAATCCCTTAAAAAAAGCCCAACAAGGAAAAATTGAAAATTTTGTATGCTTGGTTTGATTGAATTATAGATATAAAATGTTTAATGACATTTACTCATCAGCATGGTCCTGCACCAGAATTGCTTAATTTGTTAGGTTTATCTAAACAAAATGGCCACCAGATGGTAAAATAGAGGATAAATTCTATAGTAATGAATAATTTATTGTAATCAAACTAGGTATAAAGCAAGCTTCAGTAAAGACCTTGTTTTGGAATGTTTTTATATCCCTGTAGAAACTGGAATCAGGTTGTCGTCCACCCAATAACTTAAGAATACTTTGATCAACATTGTTCATATTTAGCATGGAGGTTAGTCATGATTATTAGATGACCCATCTTGTTCTGGAAGCCACTGGTTCAAATATCAAGGTCACAGAAGCCTTGACTTAAAAACGCTTGTCCGCCCAGTAACTTAAGAATCATTTGATCCACAGTTTTCATTACAGGTTGGTTATGACTAGTAGATGATCCCTATTGATTTTTAGGTGACTGTCAAAGGTTAAGGTCAAAGGGGCTTTTACTACAATAAGCTTGTCTGCTCAAATGCTTAAGAATGCCTGTCCACAGTGTTATTATTTTTACATTTTAACATTTGAAGCATATAATTATGTTCTCATATATTCATCACAAAACACATCCAAGCAAAGCTGTATGAATAGGGTAGGATATTCTAGTTATGCAGTAGCAGTTTTAATTTTGAGGTCAGTAGGTCAAAGGTCAAGGTCAATTAGGTCTTTGCCACAAAAACATAGCAATGCACTGGCTTACCAGCCTATGCTTTGGCAGGGAGGTTGTCGTTAAGTTCTAAATGACCACTGTTGATTCTGACAAAGCGGTATGCGGGGGTATTCACCCCATGACAGTGGTAGTTCTAGTTTGAACACCGAGGGTCAAGGTCACTGTAACTGATATAGAAAAATAGTTTCTTGATACTAAAGTCAAAACTTTTGTACTCAAATTTCATATGTAACAATCTTTTTTGTAGGTCTAGCCTTTGGATTGCATTTTTGACTTTTTGGTTCAAGGTCACTGTAACTGAAAATGAAAATTGGTTTCCGGTCAATTACTAGAAAGATGATGATGCAATTTATTGTCTTAATATTGTGTACACGGGACTGGTGTGACATCCTTAAATATTTGTCGGGTGGGGCAGGAATCATCTTGAGTGGTGGCACTAGTTTAGGGGGCGGGGGTATTTAGATTTACCCTTGTCCGTCCGTCCTTTCGTCCGTTCTCTTTTGTGTCGCAAGTAGTTAAAAAAGTATTTGACATAGAGTCATGAAACTTGACAGGAATGTTGATCAGCATGTGAAGTTGTGCACCTGCGTTTCTCTTGTGGATTTATTTTTTTATTGCCCTTGACTTAATAAAAATATGCAATTTTCAGCTTATGTCGGACATAGCTCAAAAAGTATTTGACCTAGGGTCATGAAACATTACAGGAATATTGCTCAGCATGTGTAGTTTTACTTGTGAATTTATTCTGTTTTATAAGAGTAATTGCCCTTGACTTTGTAAAAATTTGCAGTTTTCAATTTGTGTCACATGTAGCTCAAAATGTAATTGACCTAGAGTCATGAAACTTTACAGGAATGTTGATCAGCATGTGTAGTTGTGCACCTAGGTATTTTCATGTGGATATGTTTAGTATTTTGTATGATCAGTAACAGTTTACGTTTTTTCAACTTTTGTCGCACATAACTCAAAAAAGTTTTTAATCTAGTGTCATGAAACTTTACAGGAAAGTTGCTCAGCATGTGCAGTTGTGCACCTGGGGTTTCACTTGTGGATTTTGTCTGTTTTGTTAGATTAATTGCCCTTGACTTAGTGAAAACCGTTCTATTATGTTGTGTTATTTGTTCCTCGAGTGTTTGAGTTAGAATCAACCAACTTTACAGGAATAATGATCAACATCACTGTGAAGCTATGCACATGAGGTTTTGCATGTGGACTTTTTTCAGTTTTTTTAGAGTTATTGCCCTTGACTTAGTATAAATTTGCACTTTTAAACTTGTTCGAATTCATGCATAACTCAAAAAATATTTGACCTGTAGGTCTGAAAGTTTAAAGGAATTATTGGCAGCCATGTACTTATGCACCTTGGGGTTTGCTTATGGATTATTCAGTATTTGTAAAGTTCTTGCCCTTGACTTAGTGAACGATTTTTAGTATTCAACTTGTGGCACATGTAGCCTAAAATATTTGACCTAAAGTCATAAGATTGACAAAACAGTGAAGTGGGGGGGGGCACCCGTGTCCTATGGACACATTTCTAGTTTTCTATTATTACCAACCATAATTCTATTTTTATAATTGTCATATTTATGCATTGTAGAAAGCTACCAAATTCAAAGATTAGATGTTAAGTTGGCGAAGACGTTAATGATGCAAACACTGCTTTTCCACTTTGGATCTGGTCAAAATGTCCGATGGACAAAAACAATGAGCATTCCAAGTCAGTGGATGGAAAATGTATGGCATGTTCTCATCAACAAAGAAATGGTAAAATATTTTACAGATATACCTTTAGTGCCGATGCTGACTCAAGGAAACTGGACTGATCCAGATGTTATTGAACTGGTAAGATTGTCTGATTTCATAATTATAAAAGAATATGAACTTACTAGAGAATGCATTCTGAATGATGGATTAGTGAATTGTCTTAAAGTATTGAATGTAAAGGTACTGCCAAGTCTTCCAGAATGGCTACAATTTGAATCAATTAAAGAATTTGTTAAGCGGCCAACAAAGGAAGATATTATTTATGTATTCTGTGAAGTGTACAAAATGATGGGCGAAAATGCGGTGTCTACATTAAACGTTGCTTTTGAATCGAATTTCACGTTAAGAGAATCATTAATTCAGTTTGCATTTGCCTTGGCATATATTGAACCAGATATGGTAAAAATGTTTCAAAAGCTTAGAATTTTCAAGGGTGTGCATTCAATGGAAGATGATGGTACGTTTTCTGCCATTGCTGATGTTCGTAGATTTATATCTGGTGATATAAACTTCCCTGTAGGAATTGATTTTCCATTTAAATGTTTAAAAGTAAATAGTCAAGAAGAGAGCTTGATTACCCGATTGGATGCAGAGAAAGTTTCACTTGAAACACTAGTTTCACATGCAATCAGTGGTTTACTTGCTTCCAAAAAGGATGTTCAAATTTTAGACTTTATGAATTATTTCATTGAACATTTCCATTTGTTTGAAAACAACAAAGGTATTTGTGATGCTGCCTCACAGCTGCCTTATCTTAGGGTAG
>NW_026864858.1:0-21061 GCF_026571515.1 Ruditapes philippinarum | reverse complement strand
ACTCTATTACAAGTAGAGAAACTGATAGCGAACAGCATGGATCCTGATCAGACTGGTCGCAAACCCATTATGTTGGTTTTTTAGTGACACGGCTCATATATATTATATCACTTGAAATACGTCAGGGTATACATGTAGTTAATATAGTGTCTTAGGAAACTTGTTACAGTATCTATCGTTTTACCAATTGTCCCGTGTTATATTTCAATAATTTCATGTAACATTTGATATAATTAGGCAATGATTTAGTTAACTCATATATATACTATATATGAATTTCTCCAGTAGTTCAACCCCCTTGTTTTCTATTTGCATTTTCTCTCTTTTTATGACTGTATGCATCATAAAAATATGCTGTTGATAAAATTGTCTATAGAATAGTGTCAAATGGACAAGTGTAATTGTATTATATTATTGTATTTATTTGTTTATGTAACATAAAACATCATATTTACGTTACACAATAAATAGTTCAATCTTGAATCTTAAATATAAGTAATACACATGTACACATCTTGTAATTTTAAAAAGATGACCCAAGCAATTATATATTGCCAAAAGGAAATAACCTTTTTAATTAAAAAAGAATTGATCTAATACAATATTACGATTCAAGTTTTATTCAGTATACAGTTATAGCCTAATCATGAAGTTAGGGATATTTGTATTACTGGTAAAATGTAAGTTTTTTTTCTGTTAATATTATTTTGTTGTTTATTTTTTCGTTCTTTTATAATAATTATTATTGTAAAGTAAAAGTAGTTTTTATGATAAAAAATTCAGTCATTTATTTAAATACATTTTATACAACAGTCAGAATCTGTTTTAATCAAGTAACGATTTCACTAATTTTCTTAAATATTTCTCCTTTTTTATTTTTGTTTGTATATATTTTTCCAGTCATGGCTTTGGCGTTATGTCAGGAAAATATAGAGGAGAGAATAAAAAACGGACAAGACGTAACTGGAGGAGACTTTTCATTTGCAGTAAAGTTACAACTTAATGACAAACACGTTTGCAATGGCATACTTGTTGACAGCAAATGGGTGGTCACTCTGAAAAATTGCGTCGATAAAAAGTAAGATTCTCTTTGCCATTCATGTCTTTAATGTCCATCACTTTAACGTTTTGATGACCCTCAAAATCTTTACTTCAGCCTTAGGTATTGTAACTTTAACTACCTTAATTATTGGCGTCTAAGTTTTGTAATTATTTTGTCACACATGCAATCATACGAAACCACTGCCACAAATAACATTTTCTGCAATCCTTACTTCTGTGCCTCGTAACGTTTTGATGTAATTTGAAATCTAAATGTTCATATTGTAAAATATACGTATCATAAAGCGCCTGTCATCAGCGCAAATTTACGCACTGCGCGGGTATGCGTTACCATGTTTTTTAAATTCGCTGTGACAGGCAAGCTATTTCCGTTATCAGATAAGATATATTATCAGTTTATAGGTTTTGCTTAAAAAATTAGTGTGATATATAACAATAAGTGTAAGGTTGATCATTCTTCAATTGACAGCCACAGACCGGTTTATTTTTTTATCCTTCCTCGTTTTATGATAATGCAGGGTTGTAACGTCGTAATTGTGATGTTTATTTTCGCGATTGCAATTAAAGCCATTAAGCATTTTACTTGAGGTACTATTTGATGAAACACTCGAATCAGTTAAAACAAATGATCTTCTTTCCTTCATATATAATTACACTTAAGAATAGAATTGGTTGACACGTGGTGACCTGGTAAATAAGCAGCCTGATGGAACTACTGTAATTTCATTACTGAAGTTATAATGGATTCTTATTTCCAGTCGGATTTTGAACAAGGATTTTAAATGCAAACCTTTCTTTTTTTGGAAACAAAATATTTGAGGTTATTTTTTTACCATTTTTCAAATAGTTTATTGTAATTACAGGAAAGTATCACAGTATAAAGTGTACATGAGCTCTTCACAAAGCAAGGGTACAGATGTTATGCGTAAAGTCACGAAACTTGAGGTAATGAAGTTTTATGTCTGAGTACAAATCTCCTAACATTCAGCCAATAGTAATTCTACGACTATAGATAGTTCAATAAAACCATCGGGCCCGTATTACTTGTTTCATTATTTGTCAGAATGGAACACTTTGTGTTCAAGTGATATACGAAGGGTGTTCACATAGTCTAAGATAATCGCTGCATATAACGTCCGAGCCAAGAATGTTTCTGCACAAGTGTATTTTCATCACTTTGAGTAAAAACAGAAACAATATTCCATTAGATTATACAAACACTAAATATTAAAACATTACTACAATTCTGAGATGTTCGTATGCGGCCAACGCCAAAAACCGTTATTTTACAAACCTAACACATCATCTCCAAAACAGATGATGTGACTGATGTCGGTGTAAGACAGCTTTATGTTGTGGCGTTGACATTAACCGAATGTGTGACGCTATACGAAATACATTCATGGAAATGTTAGATAAAAAATATAGAGGATATTTGTTTAGTTCAGTGTAAGATCGAAATATATTTCACTGAGTGAGCACCAAAAGGTATATTTCACGAGTGGCGCAGCCACGAGTGAAATATGAACTTTTGGTGTTCACAAGGTGAAATATATTTCGATCTTACACTAAACTAAACAAATTTTCTTTTTATTATATGCAAAGAAACGTTTTAAAAAGACATTTAACCTAATATTGAATGAAAAACGCGCCAAATAATAATACAACGTGACGTCATTTACGACGTCACGTCATTAAGTTGGTACCCAGTTCTGTGCACGCTGGTATTTAACTGAAACAACGTAAGGGGCTTAAATTCAAAACAGTGAAATTATCAAAGTGGTAATTTCACTGTTTCAGACAGTGAAATTACCAGATATATTTCTATAAACCACTAGACGCAATGGGGAAAATTTTAGACTTGATTTTGTGCATTTTTTTTGTTTTATCAAAATCACAGTGTTTTCAAATTTTCTAATAAAAATAGCTTTTCTGATGTACAACATGTCACAGAGCTTTAAGGGATTAAAATAAACGTTTAACTGAAGTGATACTCGTAGTGTCATGTTTGAATATCATATTCTTTTTATTATTATCTTATTTTATCTACATAATAAATGACGTGCCAATGAGCCAGTCTTTAGTCGAACGTTCGAAAGCTTAACCGTTGAGAGAGGTAACGACTGAAGCAGTGTCACTCACTTCATTTGCTCCGCCTCTGTTGAAGTTCGTCTCCCCCTTAAATTGTCGCCAAATTCAATATGCTAGCGTTTAGTCTTCGTTGACGGGGGTGGGAAGAGGAAACCAGGACAATTATGATCAATATAACTTGACGAATTATTAAATTACGAGTTACAAAGCCTAAACCACGCCCACTATCAGAGAGGCGTTCTTCCTTAACCCTTAGCTCTACACAGACCCTTCTATAGTCTAATGACGGGCAGAGAACAAGAGGTATCACTAAAATACACAACGGAGATTATTGTGGCAGCGGAAATATTTTTTGCAAAACAGGCAAAACGTGTGCGACATGTAATTCATTAAAATAATTAACATTTAAGTTATAAAACAGATTAATTGAGTGAAAAAGTACGTTTATTTTAAAACGTATCACAAATATTTGCAATATTTTGAAGGATTCTTTGACCGACGATTGTTCTCTTTTGCCTAGATTTTACCATACCTAGATTCTAGGCGAATATGCAATCTTTTGTTTATTCAAGTAGTTTAATCTTTTATAAATAAGTACACAATACTTAACAAAGAATTGATTATATATACATCAATTTATTCATAATTATTATTTGATATTACAGACATATTTTCGCTATTTGTAAAATAACAGACAGTTCGTCCTCAAAATCATTCGAACATTATGCAATTCGAACCAATATTTAAATGGCCATATTCTCGGCACACATTGTCTTGAATTTATTTTAATTTTACCAATCATTTCAATTTTACTTGTTATCCATTTTATTTTGCTTCAACCAGACGTTTCAATCTCTGTTGCAACAGACAAAC
The DNA here is from genome assembly GCF_026571515.1 of Ruditapes philippinarum. NCBI lineage: Eukaryota > Metazoa > Mollusca > Bivalvia > Venerida > Veneridae > Ruditapes > Ruditapes philippinarum. The sequence goes on along the minus strand of NW_026864858.1, from coordinate 17,035 downwards.
ATTTCAGCATTTCTGGCAAATACCAAGAACATGGAGAAAAAAATAATTTAGTGCTTCGGATATTCAGCTGTAATATATAACGATTTTCAATTCTGATTTTGTACATTAGCTGTGACTGTTCACATCATTTGGCGACGTCTTTGATGTGCAGCATCAATATTTAACTTGTAGTGCTTCTGTTATCTATGTCTGCATTTAGTGCCAAACGACATCTACGGTCTCAATCCGAGCGTACAGCCTTTTCAAGTTTGCCGTTTTACACGTTTGTTACGGGTTATTTGTTTCTCTCTGATTGAAATAAAACAAAATGTGGTAAAGTACCAGATTGTTTTCCGATTGTTGGTATACAAGTGTCATAAGAATTGTTAACTATGTTACAATCAAATAGCATAAATGTAATGTCCGTAGGCAAACGATCATGACCGATGGAGAAAGTTGAAAACATTTTTAAATTAGGAAAACTTCAAATAGTTCACACCGAATTTCAGAAATAAACTATACTGAAAATTTCAAAAGATATTAAATTGCGATTTCAAAATAACTGCTCGACCATCATTGGGGCCCATATGCCTATGCTTACAAACAATGAATGTGAATATTAACATTCTTATACGAAATGTTGCATACGCGATCATTTCTAAAAAGAACGACAGCACCAAACAAATAGTCTTCACTAAAATCCCATAACGGTTATTGCGTCATAAATATAATTGTTTTGGCGTTGTCCGTCCGTCCTTCCGTCCGTCCATTCGTCCGTCCTTCCGTCCGTCCGAATTTCGTTTCCGAGATAGTTCTCTGCAACTACTGGCTTGAATTCAATGAAACTTTATGGAAATCGTCAATATTAAGAGGAGATGCGCATATCGTCGACTTGTTCCAGTCAGACCTTTAAACTCAGAGTTATGACCCTTGATTAGTTATGCATTACCAGTATGCATATAGAGCAAAAATCGTTTTCGCGCTACTTCTCTGCAACTGCTGACTGGAATTCAACGAAACTTTATGGGGACCTTAAATACCAAGAGGAGATGCGTATATCATCGCCGTGTTTCGGTCAGACACTTTAACTCAGAGTTATGGCCCTTGATTAGTTATGCAGTATGCATATAAGGCAATAATTGTTTCCACGCTACATCTCCGGCTGGAATTTAATTAAACTTTATAGGAACCACTAATACCAAGATGAGATGTGCATAATTTGTTGCCTAGTTCAGACCAGACCCTTCATTACAGAGTTATGACCCTTGATTAGTTATGTAGTATGCATATAAAGCAATATTGCTATTTCTTTGCAACTGCTTATCGATTTCAACAAAACTTAACACATTTCCATTTTCTAAATTAATACCCGTTTCAATTTTGTTACTTCATTTATATAATACAAAAAAACTAATATGATATGTATATGTTAAGGTTATTTATATTTCGATTATCATAATTAACGATATAAACTACGTTATTGTACAGAAACGCCCCGATTTAATGATATTGTATACCAGCTGTAAAACCACCAGTCACTTGACAATCCACGTAATCAAGAAGTATACAATACCAGTTATTTGATATTAAGTAATTCACGAGTAAAATAAAAAAAGTATTAAATTCTATCTGGAAACAGTTAATTTATAATTATCTACTACACAAACTTTTCTATCTCCAACGTTTCGAGGGGTTAAACCCCTCTTTATCAAGGAGTTACTGTTTATTTTTTATATAAATCACATATTTATCTTCTTACATGTCTTATCTTTAACTATGTTATGCATACAGGAAATGACGTCGTTGACGTCAACAATAAAAATTACGCAAAATATGATGATGACGTTTTCCGTCAAAATTGTTCCACTGCATAACGTTGCTCCCCTTATTTAATATTATTTATAATATTACCATAGCAAGAATTATGAAACTTATTTCATTGAAAATACATTAAAAATAATAATAATAATTATTATTATTAAAAAATTTTTCTACTAAAACATTCCAATAATATTTACAATAGCAAATAATTTAATAATAATAAAAATAATAATAGTAATAATCATAATAACAATGGTAATAATAATAACAATGGTAATAATAATAATAATAATAATGATAATGATAATAATAATAATAATAATGATAACAACAATGGTAATAATACTAATGATAATGATAATAATAATAATAATTACAACAATAATAATAATGAAAATAATAATAACCATGATGATAATAATAATCATAGTAGGAAATAACCGTAACAATAATAATAAGGAAAAGAACAATGGTAATAATAATAACAATAATGGTAATAATAATAATGATAATAATGATAATTATAACAATAATAATCATGAAAATAATAATAATCATGATAATAATCATAGTAGGAAATAACCGTAATAATAATAATAATAACAACAATCATAATAATAGTCATAATAATCATAACAGCAAATAACCGTAAACTTAATAATAATAATAATAATAACAGCAATAATAATAATAAAAGGTATAATAATAATTATAATAGTAATAATAATAATAATAATGACAAGCGACACGTGATAAGCAGTGTCTAACTAAAATTACCATGTTTTAGTAGTTAGAAAAATATAATTGAAAAAAAAATAAAAATTAGATTGCAACAACGCAGTTTTACAAAAATACCGATGAATGCAATAATAACTGTCATAATATACTAACTATCAAAACAATAATAATATTGATAAATCCTTAAGTGCATATCACTATCAAATCATCTTATGAAAAATAATAACAATATCAACAACAATACCAGCAAAGTGATTATGACGGCAACAATGATAATTATAACTCTTATTTTGTTTTGATATTTAGTCCAATAGGTGACCATGTTTGTAATTTATTTATCCAAAATTCTTCACGGATCCGTCGGTAGATTGTACTTTTATTGTTATTTATTGATTCGATGATGTTGAATTTTATATTAGGGCATTCAGAGACAAACCTGTGTCTATCCACTTTAATTCATCAGCCCATTCAGAAAATGACATAAAATTCAACATCATCGAATCAATAAATAACAATAAAAGTACAATCTACCGACGGATCCGTGAAGAATTTTGGATAAATAAATTACAAACATGGTCACCTATTGGACTAAATATCAAAACAAAATAAGAGTTATAATTATCATTGTTGCCGTCATAATCACTTTGCTGGTATTGTTGTTGATATTGTTATTATTTTTCATAAGATGATTTGATAGTGATATGCACTTAAGGATTTATCAATATTATTATTGTTTTGATAGTTAGTATATTATGACAGTTATTATTGCATTCATCGGTATTTTTGTAAAACTGCGTTGTTGCAATCTAATTTATAAAAAATTTTCAATTATATTTTTCTAACTACTAAAACATGGTAATTTTAGTTAGACACTGCTTATCACGTGTCGCTTGTCATTATTATTATTATTATTATTACTATTATAATTATTATTATACCTTTTATTATTATTATTGCTGTTATTATTATTATTATTAAGTTTACGGTTATTTGCTGTTATGATTATTATGACTATTATTATGATTGTTATTATTATTATTATTACGGTTATTTCCTACTATGATTATTATCATGATTATTATTATTTTCATGATTATTATTGTTATAATTATCATTATTATCATTATTATTATTACCATTATTGTTATTATTATTACCATTGTTCTTTTCCTTATTATTATTGTTATGGTTATTTCCTACTATGATTATTATTATCATCATGGTTATTATTATTTTCATTATTATTATTGTTGTAATTATTATTATTATTATCATTATCATTAGTATTATTACCATTGTTGTTATCATTATTATTATTATTATTATTATTATTATTATCATTATCATTATCATTATTATTATTATTACCATTGTTATTATTATTACCATTGTTATTATGATTATTACTATTATTATTTTTATTATTATTATTAAATTATTTTTTTATTGTAAATATTATTGGAATGTTTTAGTAGAAAAATTTTTAATAATAATAATTATTATTATTATTTTTAATGTATTTTCAATGAAATAAGTTTCATAATTCTTGCTATGGTAATATTATAAATAATATTAAATAAGGGGAGCAACGTTATGCAGTGGAACAATTTTGACGGAAAACGTCATCATCATATTTTGCGTAATTTTTATTGTTGACGTCAACGACGTCATTTCCTGTATGCATAACATAGTTAAAGATAAGACATGTAAGAAGATAAATATGTGATTTATATAAAAATAAACAGTAACTCCTTGATAAAGAGGGGTTTAACCCCTCGAAACGTTGGAGATAGAAAAGTTTGTGTAGTAGATAATTATAAAAAAGTAAACATTTCTGATTGGTAGAATTTAGTCTGCGAACAATAGCATCATATCGGCTATTTCCGTCAGTCTCCGGATAAGCTAAAATTAGGAATAATCGACGAGGTGTTCCGAAGTTAAAGGAGCAGCAAACCTTCGGTACATAGTTCACTCAGTCATCTGTTTGTGTTTGATGATATTGTAGCTATAGTGTTTACTGTTACTGTTTTTCGAAGCATGAAATAGTAAAACGCTTTTCATAAAACAATAAACAATGTGCACGAATCATTAGTCTATAAAACATAAAAGTGACACGCTTTATTTCCTGGCGTTCATTATTGATAATTGAGAAGTAATGATATATACATTTTAGACTAAATATTTTGTAATTGACAAGTGTTTTCCTGATGTCAAGCGAATAAGACAATGGTCAACTCGGTACAACGGCTATTGTGTTAATTATATCTTGCCATACTTCTATTGTCAGTACTTTATTTTAATTTAACACATCTTGTAAACATCAGTAACACTTTTTAACTGAATAACATTGTATGCTATAATGTTTTTCAGATTCCAGACAAGAAAAATAACGATGTAATAATGTTGGAACTGAACAAGGAAATTGATGAAAGCAATGATAAGGTGACAGCTTTAGATCGTTTCAGTACATTGAAACTTGACAAGAAAATGACAAATTGCAAAGCAGTTGGCTTTACTGGTAAGTACCGTGATATTAAATAAAATCGATATACGTGTAGCTCTAGAGACGGTCCTTTTCCGTAACTGAAATACACAACATACAGTCTTTGTTTGATTGATGTCTGCTCATTTTATTATTATCAATAAAAGTTTGCAACCAATAATTGAAAAAAATTATTTCGAAACACCAAACGTTTAAAGCATGTTTTTTCCATTACTTTTTTCAATATTTTCAATTTTACCGTTTATGTTGTAGATTGGGGATTCCGTATTTCTGTATTTAAATGGGATGATATTTTTTAATAAAATGTAAATATCGGAAAGTGAACATTTCAAGTTAAACACTCTCAAGTATTTGAAAGGTAATTCAGGTACACTCAACTCAGTACAAAACACCGATACATGCTTATTTAATAGCATTCCTAGATGACATAATATCAGTATGTTTTTTTGTTGTTTTCAAGAAAATGGGAAGCGTCAAAGTGAGGTAGCAGTTACGTTAAAGTGGAACAAATGCAAAAGGAAAGGGACGCTTTGTTTTGGTACGAAAACAGGATCTGTTTGTAAGGTAAGCTGCTCATTCGAGTTTTAAGCGTTTGTACATTTCCTTTTCCTTAATAACTCATTGCATTTTAGGGTGTTGTAATTAACAAGGAGACTTTTATGAGAAATAAGTTTTTCGAAGATAAATTTCTTTAAAGTAAGTTCTAAATTTTCCATCAGTATCGCCATTTTCTGTAGCTATTATATATTTCAAAAGCACTAAGATGAAATGATGATATATCATAGGCTTGCAGATGGATTAATGCTTGATATATTCACATACGTAGTAGTTTAAATAATCTAATTTATTCAAAACATCTGAAATATATATTTAGAAAAGTTAAATCTATTAAGAGTCAATGTTCATAAACATTTTTATTTTCTACCAATATCGATGTTTTTCTTAGATGATTCTCCTCGTGCATTATATCTCTCCTGAATTTGTAGAAAATTGCTATATTCCCTAAACAATTCGTTGCGACGTTTTGAAATCAAAACAAACAAATTGACTGCTTAACATTTATACTACAAGTGCTTTCTTATTTCTGCATTTGGCTTTAGGCTTTAAAAATATATTTGATGGTAAAACGATTTAATACTTATTCATTATTCACTACTTAAGCTATAACATTTATCGTTTTAGGTTGACAACGGATCCCCAGTAGTCTGTAAATATCAGTCAAAATGGTACCTCACGGGATCATCTTTCGTCAACAAAAAGTGCAGCAATAAAAACATCAAAGGATTTAGACTATCGTACTACAGCAGTGCCATAAAGAAAGTAAGAACGCTACAAAATAATATAATGATCAAATGTATCATTGTATTTAGAATAAAAGATTTAGAACTTTAAAATTTGATATAAAATGACTGTTTAAATCAGTTGCTTGAAGAGTTTAACATTAAGAATTATTTACGTAAATACAGCAAGTTTGCTTTTGTTGTATGAAATCTTGTATCTGATAAAAGCATATTTTTCTCACATTCAGTGTTAACTATGATCATTTTCGACTTTTGTGTGAACTATAACTTACCAATAAACCAATGAATAAGCTAAGGAAGTTGTTGTAGCGTAATGCAATAGTTAATACAATGCGGTTTCGAGACTATTACCGTTTCAAGGCGTTTTCAGTCTCAGAGTTGAATAAGAAAAGGCAAACATTTATTTTATAATACGTATATTTAAATGACTTAAGACACAAATATTTTATCTTTAGACATTTTTATATGTTTTTAGAAGCCATTTAACTAATTATTTTTACCTTCACAGTATTGCATTTTACTTGTTAAATAAATGCATATATCTGTCTGGAGATATTATCGTTTGTTTTATAAAAAATATGTATTGCTGTTGATTTTATATTAGTTTAATGTACTGTGCATAACCATTGAGGTATTTCTAGAATTATATGTTTAATCAAATAAGCAAGTTTCAAATTTCAAGTTATATGCCAATCTTGTGACAAAAGTAGTTCTGCATGTGACTTAATTTATAAAAGTTACAAAACGAAAATGAAGTGCTAGTTGTCTTCTTTACAAAATGTCTCAGCTTTATTGCCAATCAGAACCGTTTTGAAATATTTTTTTAATCTATTCTATCAAGCATGTCTATTTAGTTTGCTATCTAAGTGTATGGCTATAAAATAAAATGCTTTCATTTCAATTTAATATGCATGCTCTAATAACTATACTACGAATTTCCTGACCATTTACCAATTACACAAACTTTTCAATCTCCAACGTTTCGAGAGGTTAAATCCCTCTTTTTCAAGAAGTTTCTGTTTATTCTTCTAAATCATATATTTATCTTCTTATCGTACACAAAAATAAACATGTGATTTATAAAAATAAACAGAAACTCCTTGAAAAAGAGGGGTTTAACCCCTCGAAACGTTGGAGATTCAAAAACTTGTGTAGAAGATAATTAGTCACTATCTGTTTCCAGAATGTTTTACCAAAAGAAATTTTTAAAAAAGCATTGTTAATAGTAGTGCAGATGTTATCACATTTAATATATTACGTAAGTGTTTACATTTTTTTCTAGGTTGTGGAGGACAGCGAAGTAATAGGTAATTTATCAAGTATTTTGTTAATGAATACAAAGTTAAAATCGGATATGAATAAAAACCATTTATTTGTAAAAATAAAAATAGATAAATGAATAGAAAAATAAAAAATATGAAAAAACAGGATGTAAGGCGTTGATTTTCAAAATTTTTAATGTAAACTGTGTATATTATATCAGCAGCGTTATGAGTTTAAAGAAAAGAGAAGGAAACAAAGTACAGGCATGTATACTGTTGTCATTGTCTTTTATTTAAAAAAAGTTCAAACTTTTGCCTGATTCATTTAACTCCATATATATCATATATTTTCATAACTTCAGATAGATCATATAACTTTATAGACTGATGCATTTATATATTTATCTGAACACATTACATTTCACAAGCGATATTATTTTTTTCTGAAGTTTATTGACAGATTTTGGTTGCGTTCGTTGGGCGCCGCCTTTCCTTGTTGATCTTGTTTACCATATTTTGTGTAGATTTTAATCATATCTGTAAAATATGAAAATAAAAGTCATTAAGGGAGAGCAAAGTTTACAACAATATCCAAAACCAACGGCAAACAAATTGGCACCAAATGGCAGTTGACATACGGGACAATAGGGGAGCTTAAGTTTAACTATAAATGTAACAATTTGTAGTAAGAAGGGGATGTAGGTATTTAAGGAAGGGGTAGAGGGGCAAAAAAAATGGAAGAGGACAATAAATGTAACGACAAGGTGAAGATAGGAATTTGAAGGGGAAAACGCACATAGAAAGTGTAGAAGCACATTTTGCTCAGTTTCCTTTTGTGGTAGTCATATGATTTCTTTAAGCTCTCAACATGTATATATTACCTTCTTACAACTGTCTACTAACTACCAATATCAATAGTCAGTACGTAAATAGCTCGTTAAATCTGGATTTTTCCATTTTGCTACTCGTGCGTACGAGTATGTAATGCTATAATGATTAAACAAAGTATTTTTAAGATGACCGCTGTCAACACCTTGATAAGGCAGGCCGTCTAGATCTTTAACATAACGGGAAGTGACATAATGTATCGATTTTTCGCGCATCTATGATGTATTTCTGTGTTACGTGATATATGTATTATATTTTCTTTCAGGATGTGGAACCGCTCCGGATATTGACAACGCAAATGTTATTTTGTCTAACAGCAGTACAGACATTGGGGCTCGGGCTGACGTGAGCTGTTTCCAGGGATACACTTCAAACAAAACCGTTCTTAATTGCTTAGAGTCCCGTAAATGGGAAACAACAGAATGTACAGCAATAGGTGAGTAGTTGTTAAATATAATAAAACAATAGCTACTTCTATTACTTAAGAACGTATAATTATTTTACAAGCTAAGTACAGAACTGTTGTGAACAGCGTGAGGTGTTTTATCAAATAATTTCTTTGTTGAAAAAGCGGTTCGATATTAAATTCTCATTATGCAGACAGTGTCAGACAGTTTATCCAAGTTTGAAATATAACGTGAGAATCGTTTGGTTAACATATTTTATGCATACTTGTACCAACTAAAACAAATTTAAGATTATGTGAAGAACAAAATTATATTAGTAAAAAATGACAGAATGTTAGAATGAGTCTCCCGTAAAAATGACAGAACGGATATATAGATCTCTTAAATGACAAAATATGCCAGCTTCATACATCGTAACAAAACGCCTTTAATATATTGAAGTTATAGCGTTGCCTCTTGTATCATATTTAAGCGGTTTACAATCTCTTTAAATAAATAATTCACTTTGTAAAGACATTTAGATAATGGCAATGCATTGTTTGGATTAAAGTTTAAGCTTTATGTTAAATGTCATTATACGTAGAACTAAGGTGATAGGAATGTCAGATATATTCATATGTGAATACTATTTGTTGCCTGATTTGACCTATTGGGGTTTTATAAATGTATATATATAAAGGTTATTGTCATGAAGTATATGTCGTCTGGAGAGGGCTGGGAAACTTGCATAAGACACAAACAATGTTGTGTTTCTTTAAAATAAGCCAACACAGAGAGGAATACTTTTTAGAAGAAAGTGCTTAAGATGATATTTACGTCCACATTGAACTATTTTCTTTTAGAATCAAAGGATTACGTAGTTCGCCTACCACAGGACTTTGACCCATTACTTTATGCTATCGAATTACAACCTGACATCTACAATAATACGACTCCTGATGATTTTACTTTGAGTGGCTCTGTGACGATACAAATGAATTGTTTGATCGACACAAGTGTTATAACTCTAAATATAGATGGGCTGTCTTTAGACGGTAAGCGCTTGTTATGTTGCTTTAGGACACTGAAACATTTGAGCAGCGTCACGACAAAACGCGGATACGCAGGCTGGTCTGGATCCATGCTGGTCGCAAACCCATTATGTTGGTTTTGTCGTGACGCGGCACATTTGCGTTTTGTTAAAATAAAAGTCTTCTTCCTACCTGTATTTTATTGTTTATCTGTACACGTTTCACAATCTAGCTGTAAAAACGTCTTAAGTTTTAGTTGCTTCTACAAAGCTCCATATGTGTCATTTCAAATCAATATAGCTTTATTCCAATTGAATGTGTTAAATGATGTATGTTCAACAAATTTGTACTCATATGAGTAGTTTAATTGTCCCCGTATAATCTTCGTCGGAAATGATTGCCGCATTAAGACTAACAACTCGACATTTCGATGTACGTTACGCGAACGCTCTCAATTTAAAAGTGTGTGTCTTGTTGACATATACATCATCCCTAAAAGCTATTTCTTCCTTCGATATGAGGTATATATAAGATGGATCACAGTTTAAATACCTTTATATTATAATAAATGCATAACAGCACGTAACAGCAATTATAATGTATACAAACAATCGAAAGGTCATAATTTGTAGAATTATCTGATTGTCTTTAAGCAGCATGCTTTCAGATTCATGCTAGTTTTCAAGATATTTTTGAAAATGTATTTAAAATCTAAAATTTACACATTGCTAACGTAACTCTATGTTTATTATAAAGGCGTCAAAATAAGCAAATATAGCCCTTACTGCGTTAGTCACGTGGTAGAAATATGGTGTTAAAAATTCTGCAAAATCAGGCATTAATTGCAGATAACATTTTGATTATTATTTGAATTTTGATCTTTTTACTTTTCGTAAAATTTAGTACATTATTTTCAAATTTGATTATCTTGAAATATTTTAGCTCATTTAGAGGCATGCAGCTTAATGGATGTAAAATGTAAACTGAATAAATTGTTGAAGAAGAATGATATTATATTCCAACTTTATGTATAATGTTATATACTCTATATGCAGGACCTATCGTTGTGAATCTCGAGGGAAGCTCAGAAAACTTGTACAAGAAATATGTGATTGAGAGAGAGCTACAGTTTTTATACATCTTGACAAACCAATATCTTAAGGCGGGTAAAAAGTACGTGCTCAGCATAAACAAATTTGATGGCTTTTTATGTGATCCCATTTTTGATGGATTCTTTTACGCTTATGATGTGGAAGGAGGTAAAAAAGAGTAAGTCTACAATCTAATGATTTTATCAATAAATATAATTCTATTTACGATATAATTCTTAAAGACAAACTGTTGTTCATTTGCACGTGGCTCTAATGCAAACTCATTTTTTAAAAGTTTAAAAGATTCTGATTTAAGAGTATTTTGCTTCTGTATAATTGAAATGATCAAGGGAAAATGTTCTGCAGGTTTCAAATTATCGAGTAAGTTCTAAAGTTTATTCTAATATTTGATCACAGGTATTTTGCCGCAACCCAGTTTCAACCAATAGCCGCAAGAAAAGCGTTTCCATGCTTCGATGAACCAGCGATTAAATCCCGCTACGACATTACACTTGTTAGGAAGAAATCTGTGTCATCGTTATCCAATATGCCACTTTCTAATTCGACAAATAGGTGATGACCGTGCTTACATTTTTCATATCTCTTAGGACATTTTTGTGTCGCCTGCTAATGAGAAGTGGCGACACGTAGGGATCATGTTTCAATCGTCTGTCTGTCTGTCCGTCATTCCGTCACAAAACTTGTCCGGAATACTCCTCAAAAACTACTGATGCAATTTCATCCACTCTGTAAGGATTGATTTGTACCAAATCTTGTTGTGCACATAGTGGGCAATTTCCGGTTCAATGATTTTTGTTAGAGTTATGGCCCTTAAATGATTTTTTTGTAGTTCCCCGTCTACTCCTCTTATGCCACTAATTTAAATGTTGTTTTGTTTTAGAATTTAGCGTGACCTTAAGTAGTTGCGCAAATTACACGGTTTTTCTGGTTGAATATTGTTGGCTGAGTTATGACCCTTGAATGAAAAACGCGATTTGGCATACAACACTGTACTTAAACAGTATATATATTTATTAAGTCTCAGTGAACGTTAAAATACCCAAAATACTATACTGGAAGCTTATTCAATCTCGTACCTTTCCTTTTTATTAGTCTGTGCTCTTACTGAAAATCGAGCAATTTTGTTATATTTCAAATTGTATTTAGAATGAAAAATATAAATGCCCATCAAGTCAAGTACTTATTCTATGTTGTCGTTGTTGTTGTTTTGTTTTGTTATTTTGAAAATACCAGTCTGACCTTGCTTTTTAAATAATAATAATTTTAATAGGAAATATAATTTACTAGAAAGAAAAGGTTTTTGAAATACTAAAATTTATAAAAGGGATGATCTCTCCCTCAGAAGCACTGACAGACCAAGTCATATCTCATATTTGCTTGGAATTTGCCGATACCAGTAACAAGATGTTCGTATTGAACTTGAGATGAAAACATGTAAATCGACTGATATTGCTGATTTATTGTTGTACTTAACTTTTTATGACAAAAGCGTTTGTTGAATATTTTAGAGGTAATGATTGGATAGCAGATACATTTGGAAGAACTCCAAAGATGTCTGTGTACCTTCTAGCTTTCGTTGTTGGTAACTTTGAGCATCTGGAAAAGACGACAGCAAATAATGTCACAGTAAGACAGTACTCAATACTATATTTTCCCTTTTATTCGCACACACGCACACACACACACACACGCACGCACACACGCACGCACGCATAAAATAAAACTTAACTGAAAAATATAGATGCCAAAAATTAAATTTACCTACATTATTATTTATAATTCGTGGCTTTTTCGTTAGTTAAAATGTTGTGAATTCTTTGAATTTAATAGTGCACTTACTCTTTATTTTGCAGTCTAAAACATTGAAATATTTTCAACTTTGTCTGTAGTTTAATTCAATTATACAGCCGTTTTAAGGTATGATCCACCTAATGCATTACCTCCACTTTGAATGGGTAGGGTAGGGTAACATTTATATACATATTTCAAACATTTTGAGTAGAAACAATAATTTTGCTGGGTCATTTGTTAGCTGAATGCTATTATTTGCTTCTTAACAATGTTCTATAGGAAAACATTTTTTTATAATGATTATAAAATAGAATATTTATAGTTTCTCATTTCTGAAAAAGAGCCATTTTAATAGCCAAGTTTAAGTTAAGAAAAATCTCCATAACTCGTAAACCATACGGTAAACTTTCTTTAAATTTTGCATTCTTGTGTCTTTTAAGGTAAATAACTGACCTATGTTGTCAATTTTATAGTTCCTTATAGTGCCAGTTAGGGGGCTCATACCTTAAATAAAAAGTACTGAATAATCCGCAATTATCCTTTTGTATCATCAGAAATTCTTTGAGCGACCAGTCTTACTTATGATTATCAGTGCTTGATCATTACTTGCTTATGCATCTTGCAAAAAATTGTTTGTGTATTTCAATTTCGTTCTTTCTTATCTTTTTCAGTTTCGTACATGGTCAAAACCTAGTGTTATCAATAAAACAACGTTCGCTTTAGATCTAGGTGTAAAATTGCAAGAACATTTTGTAAATTACTTCGAAATATCTTACCCACTTCCAAAGCAAGGTAAAGATTGTACCAAATATTTTGCTTGCATTTAGAAAAAAATGTAAACGGTGTATGATGATATAGCTGTAAGTTCGATCACCATAAACTGACAAAACATTGAGTAACAAAACACAAATTAAATGATTTAGGTTGTACTTGTGTATAATAAATACTTAGCAGTTCTAACATTAAAAATCCATATATATCTATAGTTGATGGACTGTCTAATATATTGAATTGCGATAAACTTGTAACATGAATCTCGACGCTTTTAGTTGCTTTAAAATAATTATAAGCAAGACAAGCGTACAATATAAATAAACCGTGAATCATATATAATTATAAAAGATTATGTTATTTGGTACAATAATAAATTATAACAAAACTGTAGACAATATTGCGATATCAAATTTCTATGCGGGTGGAATGGAGAATTGGGGTCTTATAATATATGCCGACGATGTGATGCTGGTAGATTTGGACACAGATTCCCCTTCGTATGTACAGTTTGCAGCAAGGCTAGTGGCCCACGAGATTGCCCACACGGTAAATCTTTTTATAAGTATATATAGTTAGATATTGCTTAATTCTTTATTTTTTCAAGTTGATAAACCTGCAAGGTGGCCACTTGTTACCTCGACCTGATAAGCCATTTCAACTGGAAAAAAGGTAGAGATTAACTAAAGTAAATTATTAAAAAAATGTTATGTTCTATTCTTTTATCTAATTACATGTATATAACTTTTTATTTTTGCACTCTGTGTTAAATGATTTAATCAATTATTACAGTGGGTTGGTAATTTAGTGACGACTCACTGGTGGGATGATATTTGGTTGAATGAAGGATTTGCAACATATTACGAGTATTATGGTGTCGATAATGTTCATCCCGATTGGGGAATGGTAATTGATTATCTATTTTATACATTAATTATCTTTTAATTAAAACAATTATTATTTGCGTGACAAGTACATCTATAAGACATGCAAATATCATAATAATCGTACTTAAAATATTTGTAAATCATACCCATGATCGATATGTTGCTATTATATCACCTATAACCGAGGTGTTCCTAGAAATCCTGTACATTTGTTGATAAGAACGTGACAGATCCAGTAACAAGCATTTGATTTATGTTTGCGTTATCATTGAACTGAAGTGCATTTTTTTTAAAAATTCTTTTTCCATGCAGGGAAACTTTTATTTGTGCATCAGTCTGGTTCAATATGCAGAATTCGATACTTTTCTTCTATTTTAGAGGGACCTGTTTATCAGAGAGGTAGTACAATTTGTTTTATGGTATGATGGACTTGCAACATTTACCCATCCTCTACACAACCCTGTATATAAACCAAAGAACATATCCAAAGATATATTTGACGATATCGCATATCTAAAGGTATGTATGTTTGCATGCATGAGAGTTTGGTCCACATTTTATAAGCAAACTCTTAAAGGTATACCAGTTTTAACACATAATTAGTAATGACAGTACAAGTAGAAATAATTTCTACATTTTTTAGTATTATATCTAATATCTTGATGTGTTGTTTCTACCATTTGTTATTTAGCCGGGATTCCAAAACCTGATGCGCTTTATCATGCTTTCAAATTTGTGATATATATCTACAAAATCCTCATCATTATTTGAATAAATAGAACCGGCTTTTGTTTTATTTCAAGGGTGCAGCAGTAATACGTATGTTGAGTTTCATGGTTGGCCAAAACACATTTCAAAACGGAATGAAAGTACGTCGATACGATATTTCCTATTGCCATTCATATCAGAAAAATAGAAATAAGAAAAGGGAATTCTTACGTTTTTAAAAAAATAAAATAAAGCTGGAATATTCATTTTTAATATCAAAACCAGACTTTTAAGGAAACATTTGATTGCTGTATACTTCAAACTGTATTTAACACAAAACTTTCATTATACAAACGTACAGGTTCTTCTACATTTGACTTACTAAAAAAATAAAAATCTACATTTTTAAAACTTTTTAAAAAATGAAAATAAGTTAAAAGATATTTTGAAAATAATTTAAATTACTTTTTAAAACAACTTGCCGCATTCATTTGTAACTTTTCATTTACATTTTTAGAAATATGTAAAGAAAAACAGTTACAAAGCAGTGACTAATGATGATCTTTATTCTGCTATGGAAGAGGTAATGCATACAATTAGTATTGAAGTGTTAAGGTAGTGAAAGAAAGAATAAAACAGTTTTGTAATGGTAAGGGGATAAAAGAAAGTAAGCATTAATATGCAATGAAACAGATGAGGTAATAAAAGAAAAAGTTAGGTTAGGTGGTAGGTAGTTTAAACAGTGATATATTATGACAATAAGTATTTGTACACAAACAAAAGTCTGATTCGCTGAACTATAAAAGAATTCAACAAAATCAAGAGCGTTGATCATTGCGCCGGAGAGATAGATTTTTGTAAATAAAAACTCTTGTAAAAATATTAGCTAGAAATCTTTTATTAAATTTATTTTCAATTAATATATACTTTCGTTTTCTATCTTCTGGCAAAAGCAAGCTATAGCTGACGGCAGGAGTATAACAAACATAAAGGAAATAATGGACACGTGGGTTCTACAGATGAACTATCCTTTGGTCAATGTTGAATTTACAGTACAAGGAAAGATAACTCTAACACAGGAAAGATATGACGGGGAACCTGGTGTGGAGGATCCTGGGAATTTTGTATCCCCTTACGGGTATTTTGTAGTCATTGTTTTTTTTTTCTTAACGAAACAGCTTTTTAAATGGAAACTACCTTGGTCAAAACATGCAACACTTCCAAAACGTTATCATAGACACTTGGGGCGTGGAACTGTAAAAGCTTTAAAATTCAATTAAATTGTATAGATAAGGTTAAAATTAGTCTCTAGTTATCTTTTTAGAATGTTTACAGTAGTAATTTCCCTTAAAGGCCAAACCAAATCTTTTGTGGTGTTATGTGTTCATGTTTGTCTTTTGTCCTTTTATTATGGGTGATTGAACTTGTTTTGCAATGATTGATTTTGGTATGCAAGTTATTTTTAGATGATTTGGTTCTGAAATCTAATATTTCTTAATAACCTACCACTCCTTGTTTGACTCTCAAAGTGAAAACATCTTTATTAATAACTTTCAGTTATTTCTCTATAGAAACACTTGCTTGTATTTTATATTCAATTAATTTATTTGAAGAATCTCTTCTATCAAGCCTGGTATGTATATATGTATATATTTATTTATTTGTGATATCATGTTTATTGTAATTTGAATTGTTGTATAATATTTTGTATTATGTATTTTGTGAAATGTGTTTGTCTTGTAAAATATTTGTTTTGTAATGTGATGTCTTATTGTTGTTTTATTTCATTACAGGTTTTATTCTTAATAGAATAAATTTATACATCTAAACCTCATTGAGTGTTGGATTGACATAACC
>NW_026864857.1:0-48522 GCF_026571515.1 Ruditapes philippinarum | reverse complement strand
TAAGCCCTTTTCATCGTCGGATACCCACGGCCGAACCATTAACATTTATCTGCCGTAGGATTTATTGCCGATATTCAGTCGATTAGGGGTGTGTCAAAGGCAGCTATTTCATTGGCTGCCTCACGATTTCATGAGGCGATTAAAACCAATCAAAACGCTCGTTCTGTACGACGTTCGGTATTACAAACAATAATGCGACAACCATAGACGACGTGAAAAGTTCAACATCGAAAAATTAAACGATTTCAGCAAGAAAGTATAGATAATTTACTTTTACAGCGTGATGTTTTCCTTTCTGCTTGCAGAAGAACTTATTTGGCGATAGTTTTTGACATTGATTTTAGCAAAACACGTGCAACAGTATTTAACAATGGGCGCAGCCATTTTGTTTCTTATTGTTTTTTACCTCCGCTGCTGAAGAATATAGATTTGTTAAACGCGATGTCATTGGTAGATATTTTACGCACCTGTTGCTGTATATCGACGCAAATCGATTCATTGTACCCAGTGTTGATTGCATGTTATGTGACATGTTTATCAATCGTGGGTATTCGACGATGAGCCCTTTTTAGTAAAAATAATTAAACAATAATTTATAAATTGTTTATATTTTAAATAAGACTATGAGTATGTATTTTTTTGTCTTATTTATTAAATTAAGAATTAATTATCTGTTAATTAAAAAATCTAAAAAAAAGTATCTGTCACGGTTTAGAACTGTTCACTATAGGGGAGAAAATGTGTAAGCGGCCAGATAGCTTAATCGCTACAGCTGCGGTACATTATTCTGTGGGTCACAGGTTCGAGTTCTGGTCAAGCTCAAAGTTTTTCTCATCCTGTGACTGCATACAGTTTGTATAAGCATGAGTTCAATTCACTATGCTCTGTAAACATTAGAAATTCAAGGACACAAATCAATATAGTTGGGAAATATGTTGTGGTTTAGAACTGTTTCATAATCAAAGAGAAAATGTGTAGCCGGCCGGATAGCTCAGTTGGTCTTCTGAAAGTCATGGGTTCCAGTCATGGTCAGGCAGTTTCAGTAAGGGTTTAGAAGTGTGTTTTTCAACTGACACATATTTGATTCATTTAACAGATTGCATTAAATTTGAAATGGAAAAAGACAGTATTTCATGATACTTTTAGATCTACAAAGGGCATTCGATACAGTTGATCACACTATACTGCACATGAAGAAGTTCCTTTTTTTCTTTTTCATGAAACTTCAAGCATCTGCCATATGTAATGACATTCTTACATGGTTTAAGTCTTATCTCTGATAGACAGCAGCTGGTGGATGTGGCTGGTACTCATTCAACTACTGCTCTGAGTACCTATGGTGTCCCCTTGATGTTCATTTTAGGTCCTTTTTTATGTCTAATATATGTCAATGACATGTCTGCAACCCTAAGCAATAAGTTTTTATTATATTCACAGGCACGAATATCAGACCTGAGAAGAAAAAATATGACCAGATTGATAAAAAACCTGTGTTCATCTTAAAAGTGTCAAAAACCAAAATAAAATGTTAATAATGACCCCATTTAGAAATATACTTTAAGCTAATAGTATATTTTTAAAGGGGTCATTATAAACTCTTTTTTTTTTGTTTTTTTTTTTATGAACACAGTTTTTTTATCAATCTGGTCATATTTTTTCTTCCAAGGTCCGATACTCGTGCCTGTGATTATATGCTGATGACTCAGGAATCCTTGTGTCTGGTAAATCAATCTGAAGAAATTCTTTCTTATAGTATGAGTCTTATAAGATTTAAATTGTCTTTGCATCTTGGCAAGACAGAGTCTATTCTTTTTGGTTTTAGTTTCAAGTCTATTCTTTTTGGTTTTAGTTTCAACTTAAACTGGGCCTAGCCTCCAGGTCACATGTAATGGTACTGTTATAAAGTACACATCTTTTGTTAGGTATTTAGGTGCAAACCTGGATCAAATTATTTTGCGTCGCCCTATGATGCTTTGCATCAATGCTTTTCTTGTTTATCTATTTTTGCGAGCACAAGATATTTTGTCGTGCACACGAGTTACTTAGTCGTGCGCACGATATGCTATGTTGTAGCTACGAGTAACAAAGTCGTACGCACTAGATACTATGTCGTGGCCACAAGTTAATAAATCGTGCACACGATATAATTAAGTCGTGGGAATGAGATAATTAACCAATCAGTGTTCACTATATAAATGAAGTTCTTAAACTTAGAAAATTTCTGGCTAAAATTGTACATGCAGCATAAATGTTGTAAACTACTTAAGAAATTCACTTTAACTTGATACATGTCGTAAGGATCATATAAGGATGTAACTATTCAAAGTCCATAAATCAGACAGTAATTTTGACTAAGTGATGGCCTTTTGTGGCGACCAATCTGTAAAAGGATTGATCAGTGTGTACCTACCAACGACCTGATAACCTTGTCCATACCATTGCTTGAGATGGAATAAGTACATGTATTTGAAAGGGACATTGCCAATGGCCATGCCAGTAAATGATCTATATTAATGTTTGATATCATACGAATATTACTGAAATGTACGGAAACGTAAACTGACCCCCCTTATATGTGTTGCTATTTATATAGTTGACGTTTTTATCATTTTATTTGTCGGCCCCTATTTATAAAATAAATCAATAATTGTTATCAAATAACTGTTAATAAAAGTAACAGCCTATGTTGAAGGAAATTTATATTTGACATGATACTTATAATTCGTATTTGTTAGTTATATTTTAACAGATACAAATAAAAGTGTGTTTTTAAGATTTCAAATATTTCGCACAATATATAACATATCGGGATAATGGTGATATTAATTCGTACCTGCGCGAGTAGTGTAGTGAGGAGAATTGAAAAGAGTGGAAAAGTTTTACAGGTACGTTGCCTTTAAAATTACTGGAATTAAACGATATACATAATTATATAATCTATAGGTCTTTCACTATTGTGTGGTATTTTGCCCTAACTCTACTGAGAAGTCTTATGCCGTCTGTGGTTCTTTAACTTGGAAACAGTTACATGCATGAGTAACTAGGAAACAGTGATTTAGAGCATTACTCTTTTAACTAGGACTTAATCATGATAATAATTTTATATGTTGCAGTTCGAAAAAGATTATCCGGACTATTTGGGCAGTCACGATGATTGCCGGGTTGCCGGAAATCGGTGGGCATCCGAAAGACGGATAATTCGATCTAAATACATGTCATGTGTTTCCGTAAAACTAACACCGGGGTGCCAGATAAGTCACGTGTTTTTCAATGGCGTCTGTTTGACACACTTTATGAATGATCACCGTTAGAATGGCGTCATTTTGGCGCATTGTTGTTTGAAAATACGTGCAAAGAATAACTTATAAAATGAAATGTTTTTCGTAATGATTGGGCGTTTAACAATGAAATTAAAAGCCAAGTGCTCTTATTTTATTCATCAAAGTCCTTTCATTTTTGGTGTATGTACAGTTTACAAATAGTTATTTATTGGCCAATGGCCTGAACCATTTTTCTCTTTGTTGCTTTTTGGTATAATGATTTGGTATTCTGTATGGAAGTCAAAATACTTCTTTGTTTACATTTTGCTACCTAAATGACAAATTAGCTCACATTTAGTGCTGCTTTCCTCAAGCAACAGGAATGCAATAGCTTTAAAACCATTATTTAAACGTTATTAAGTTCATATAGGCCTTTTCTAAAGAAGTAAACATTTATTCATTTCTGAGGCATTATGTGCCTTTAAACAAACTTGCCAATAGTGTAATAAGGGTTAAACTTATACAGTATAATAACATGTGTTACATATCGTACAATAGTTATTTCATTTGTATTTAATTGAAATGATAACACCAGTAGTGAATTAAATTGTTAGATCACAAGGTACAAACGCTGAAATTTCATTAGTTACATTTAGAGAAAACTGAAATATTTTCATAAGTGCGTATATTATGCACTCATTAAGTGCGTATATTATGAACTCATTATGCATAGATTACATAGATACACTGCACTTTGGTGTGTGATATTTAGCATATTCGGATTCATGAAAGACAAACACATTTTCGTTTTATTTCATTGAAAATGGCTAAGCAAACACAACTCAAACCAAAGTTATTTTAAAGGTACATCATAACTTTAATCAATTTAAATGAAGTTATGTTATTTGAATTGAGAAATGTGCCATGACAAACATAAATCAATGAGTTGAAAAGAAGGAAAGAGACACTGTCGGAAGGATTTTATTATTATTCCAAAGAACACGAAGAAAATACAATTAACAATTAATTGCACTATTCTTTTTTCTATCTTTCATATGAAAATCCCAATGAATTAGCTTTTGGCAATATCTCTGCCGGTTATGACCTAAACAGTTATGTCTCAAAATCGAGATTCTGACCCAAAATAAACGTATCCCGGAATCTGCAGCATATGTTACTGAAAACACTGTTGTTGCCTGTATTACAGTCTCATAAATGTGCTTTACTGTTGAAAAGTCATTTTAGTAAACACCGTAATACGCTAGTCGGTCTCTTTGCCTGTATACTTTTAAGATATGTATATAATTTATGTAATGCATTGCATTTTGTTTCTTAACCGTAACGTGTTAAACAATCAGATAAATAATAATATTATTTATTTCACACCTTATAAAATATGAACGATGCACTTACAGCGTTTGAACCACATGATGTTCCAATTAACACCATTATCGGATCTTATCTTATCACTTTAGCCGCGTTTCCATTTTCAGAGTCCAAAAACTTCATCAAATCCATATTGTATCCCATACAGCATTTTTCATTTCAAAGTCATAAATATCAAATGCAAACTTTATTATGTCTAGGCTTATTTTTAAGGGTAAAAATTTCTTTCATGACATTGCATTTGAAGTAAAAAAGTTCCATAAAGCACAAAATGAAGGGGTCATTACAACACTTATTCAATTGGACAGATACAAAAGCTACATCGTACGCGGCTAGCTCCTCGTCCAATATAGATCTGACAGCCGTTCACTCGTCCGATAATAACCTTCATATAATAATTTTAATATGTATATTAGATAGTTATGATTTTAAGTATTATTCTAAATAGACACAAGTAAATGGTAGTCTGGTAATCTTCGAAAATACATTTTGGCTGCAGCCATTCATACTATTCTTGTCATTATTATATTGTAAAGGCTTATTTTAAGCTTAGCAGAAATACAGCTAACAGTGCTTAGACGTTGCTCCATTGTGTACCTATATATTGAGATGTATTGAGTAAAATACAGATGAGCACAACAGAAAGGACATCTCAACATATTCACG
This sequence comes from Ruditapes philippinarum, assembly GCF_026571515.1. Lineage (NCBI taxonomy): Eukaryota > Metazoa > Mollusca > Bivalvia > Venerida > Veneridae > Ruditapes > Ruditapes philippinarum. Next base: position 43,210 of record NW_026864857.1, on the reverse strand, counting down.
GTGCCTTTGCCACGTGACTGTTTTGGTTCGCGTTAGACAAATAACTATCAATTTTTCATTTTTTTTAATATTTCATGTTTTATGGAGTTAAGTGTAGAGCGCGCTCATTCTAGTGATTACCATATGCATTGAATGTTTTATTAAAAAAAAAAGCTATAGCTAAACAGTCCTGGACCGTTTTTGTTTTGTCCCTCGCAAACGTGGTACAGGCACCATGATATTGAAAGGGTAATTTAAACATCCAATTATACAATTTGCCTATATCTGATATCTATATGACTGCAACATTTTTACATGCGTTACATTTGGGTGCAGATAATTAAAGTGTACCGATTGTTAATTATATTTGAAGACATAGATCTTTTTAACCGGTAATACTTTATTAAATATTAATTCATTATATTATGGTAATATCCAATGATTATATTTCACAAATTTTAAATAATACGATGTTGAATTTTACTTACATAAGCACAAATGAAATTAAAATTCTTAAAATGCTGGGTTTTCATCGTTTCAATAAAAATAATTTATTTTACTTTCACGTGGGCGTTATACATGATTTTTTTATAAATTTCTGGTAGATTTGGTCATTTTATATATGTTTAACTACATAACTTACTTGAAATTACTGATATTGTCTTCATTTTGATAAATATAAGGGGGTCAGTATACGTTTCCGTACAAAGCGGATCTAGAAATTTACAGTTATTAACTAGTTTTCAATAGATAACTACGGTGTCATAAAAGTGACACTTGCAATTGTTTTCATTTTTTTTTTTTTTCGTACGTTTTATTTTTTCGTACATATTTTAATTTAGTTCTACAAACATATTTTATTTAATTTTTTCATACATTTTTATTTCAGTTTTCCAAACATATCTTATTTTAGTTTTTCGCACATATTTTATTTAAGTTTTTCGTACATTTATTTTAGCCAATCAGCCGTTACATCTCATAACAACCAATATTTGAGAATAAAACACGGTTACAACACGAGCCCGCATGGCTCAATCGGTGAGAGCGCAAGAATTTTAATTTCGACATTGTGGGTTCGATTCCGGGCTGGCCAACTAAGTTTATCATTAGTGTTTCGGATGAGACTTTAAATCGAGGTACCGTGTATGAGTGCTTAAACACTTTCCATGCTAAAGAACTAGGAGATGCTTCTGGAATTTGGGCACCTTTCTATATCTGTATCTTGCACTATCTTTCAAAAATATATAGTTCAACCGGTGGCGAGTGTAAATAATAATCTCAAACAGGTTTGGTCACTTTACGGCCCACGTTTGGAATCGTCCCAGTCATTTTTGGCCTAGTCTGGTTTCTGCCGACCCTATTCGGCCCATATTTTAAATTGTTTGTACTTTACAAATATTGTTTTTATTATTATTATTATTACAAACTTTTATTATGTTGGTGTCTATTTGGAAATGGTTCTTGATTGGTGATCAGTTATTATTTCAGGAATATGTACCACTCAAACCCACCCACTGAGAATAGCCGGGGCATTGACTTTGTAAAAAGCCGACGTCTGGTAAAACCTTTGCCCTGCGGATGATACACAGATAATAACATTCATGTCCCATGCCCCGGAACAGCGCAAACGTCAAAACACGACTCTTTTTTTTACCCTCACTCTAACGGGGGCGAGGATAGTAGCTACAATAGGTTTTATAATCCCACTGGTTTCGAAAAAACAAATGTTTAAAGTTTTGAAGAATGTTATGAAACTTGGATCAATTGTTTACCACATCCAGATAACAAGCAGAATGTATAGGCAGGTGTGCCGGCTCGAGCTCAGGGTCACACCTAGAGGTCGAAGTTTTGAGACTTGGATTTTGTGCCCACTCCTTATCTCCTTAACCGCATGAAGGATTGTCATGCACCTTGTGTCAAATGTTAACCAAATCAAGACCATATGCAGATCCTTCTTGGGGTTACGCGGACTATCAAAATCAAATACCACCTTTCTGATACACCAACAAAATCATTTATATGAATATAAGTATGCAATAAATATAAATATCGCATGGATTATCTATGATCAGTTCCTGAATACTTTGTTTTATCAACATTTAATAACTTTTAGATATTTAAATTTTCATTAAACAAGATTATTTTTTTCTTAAGTTCACCAGGTTACGAACTGCAGCTTGAACGGTTTCTATTTGTCGGGGCTACTTTAAGTCAGTATCTTTTAAATGTCTTTTCAGCATTGAAGCATGTTATATAGAGGATATTGAATGAGTGTAAGATTAATGCTGAATTCATTGAATGAGTCTAACAAAAGTATATGTTTTGCAATCCTATGGCGAGCATAATATAATTTATTCAACCAGTTTAGTTAATTAAATATTAAACGTATAAGAATTTAATATTCTTTTTATCACATAACACAATTAAAGGCCAATTGAAGTGAAAAAAAAACTTTTTTCATTGACCCGCCAATAGTACTAGCATAACGCTATCATTTATCGCTATGTTTATATAACGAATATGACTTCACGTCAAAATATATGCATGGCCGTGCAATACTATTTTTACGGAGTCGTAAAAGCGACACTTAATACACTTGTTACTATATATAGTAACAACATTGCCTATGATTTCAACTGATTATGAGTGTCACGTGACCTATTATGAGTTTGCGGCCCGGGGCCGAGAACTAGTTATCAGCCCGCAGAACATGTGCACGTGCACAAAGTGAAACAATGACGTCAAATTTTACGTCATCAAACAATTATCTGTAAAAGTGAAAGTAGGTTATCAGCACGAATTGCTTTATTTTATTGTGAGAGCTTTTAAAAGCGTATTTGGTACAAACACATTTTTGTTACTATTGGAATTTGAAGAAATAATACGACAAATTCATTTCGAAAAAAAAAATAAAATAAAACTTGCTTCTAAATTCTACTGCTTTGAACACACTAACAGTAAACATCTCTGTACAGAACAGTAGAAGTGTATACAAGGAACTTCAAAGTATTTGTTTTAAAATAAATGCTACTATTAGATCTACCAATTGTATTAAATACATTAATACACGGCAGAGTAATGGCCGGGCAAGGTGATTAATCGCCCTGAAATGAATAATGCCCTCGGGCTGAAAGCCCTCGGGCCCATTATTTCATTTTGCGGGTGCCGATTATCACCTTCCGGCCCTACTTCTGTCGTGTATTAATCTCTTATTAATCATTCCTAATAATATCAAATAGCCACCAAAATTCAGAAAGGGCGATGTTAAAACTAATGCTTGTGCGGCCCTTTAATGGATCATTGTATTGTTATGTCACCGCAGCGACTGCCCATGCAATGGCATGTAACGATTCACTTGTGTGTTTATTTGTTGCTGGCGAGCGTTTGTGTAAGGATGCGTACAATTGATCCGTGAGTGGTTGGCATCTGACCCCGAATTGTATTCACCCGAGCATTGGGAATGAAATATTTTCATTAGAATATGTATCGGAATCGGAAGTTTCTTTTATATTTAGTATATATTATAAAATTTAATGTAACATAAATATTTTAACTACAAAATTATATTAAACTGAATTGGTCAATAATTGAAGGTTTAATGTTTGTAATATCATACATAAATATGTAAGTATGAAGAATCATATATACTGATATAACAACTTACATTTATCGCTTTTTCATTATCTCCTTTGAAATAATTCCCTCTTTCTATTCACAAAACAATAATAGATTGACTTTAATTTGACGGGTGTTATACTTATTGTTATCTATAGTTTGTATCATGTGACCCGCCATTTGTTATCATTGGATATATCATTCAACAGAGACGCGTGTCTTGTTTTTTAATTTGTAACACAAACCTGGCATTTTCAAACGAAAATAATGATAAATCTTACGTTATAGTTTTGTTTTTATTCCGGGCCCAAATTAGTTTTTTTTTAATTGGAACATAAAAATTTCCTGGTCCCAAAAACGATTTCATTTTTAATTTTAAAACCAAAAAGACATAATACTTTTTTGGTTTTTTTACTTTTTTTTTATAAAATAATCAAATCCCCGACTCTTTACAAATACGAATTTAAATCATTTAAAGGGGTTTTTAAACCGCTATTTTAAATTTAACAAAAAAATTTCAAATTTATCGTTTGATATTTTTAAAAATGAAACGGGGGGACTTTTAAAAACTTTGATTTTTTGAAACACAAAAAAAAATAATGAAAGGGGGTGATTTATTTTTAAAAAAAATTTAAACCCCTTTTTTTTCCCATCACTTTAATTTTTAAAAATCTTTGGGAAAATTAAGTTTTTCAGAGAATGTACTACTTTAAAAATAAAAAAAACAATTGTCCCCATTAGGGTACACAATAAAAAAGGGATAACAACGTTTGGGTGAGGGAAAAAAACATCCCTTTTGCATGACACCAAATTTTTTTTAAGAGTTTAATATTTTATTTATTTTTTAAAAAATACTTTTTCCAAAAAAACTTTTAAATTTAAACGAATTAAATTTTGTTTTTTGTTTGTTATATATTACTTAAAAAAATGGCCCATTTCAAAGCATTTAATTTTTTCTTTTGGTAAAAGAAAACCTTCCCCGTTTTAACTCCCTTTAAATTTTGACGAACCCAATATAATAAGTTCTGGGCAAAAAAACTTGTACATGTATAGTTTCAAAAAAAAATTTTTTCGTACCAAAAAGATACATATCGTAGAGGAGTTTTTTGTTATATTTTTTTCTAAAACAAGTCCTTTTGGTTGAGGAAAAAAAAGGTTCTTTGAGAAAACCAATAAACCTTTTACCATTTTTTAATTAGAACACACCTTTTTATACAATTATTTAGAAAAATTTAAAAATTTAAAAAGAAGGAACCTTTCCCGTTTCCCCCAAACCCCAAAAACCACTAAAAATTTCTCAAGTAAAATACCTAGGCAACTTTTTCCCATACTAATTTTTTACCTATTTTATGCCCTTAACAAAACTTTTTCCCCAACGGAAAAAAACTGTCATATTTTGCAAATTTTTAACCAATTAAACGTTTCAGAGGAGCCGTCCGAGGGGTTGTACCACGGGCCCCCCATAAAACATTTATTTGTATTTCTGAGATTTCTTGGAAAGAATTAATTTTGCTTCCCTCTTTTATTTTAAAAATTCCCAACGTAGTAAATTCCGCCCCCATTTTTTAACTCGAAACATTATAAAACTTTTACAAATAAAATTGTTTACCCTAACAAAACCCAACCCTCCATCCATTCAAAATTTGTTAAAAAGGGTTATCCTTTTGTGGGTAGGAAATAAGCGGATAACCCCAAACTTTAGGGGTTTTCAAAATAATAAACTCACTTTTTTGTATATTTGTTTTTTACAGTTAATTTTTGCAGTAAAAAGGGCTGTCCATTTAATTACCATTTTTTTTAAAACCCAGTTATTTTTTAGCATTATAACGGGATAAAAATTTAATTTTTGGGCCCGTATACTTTTTAACCACTGACTGACATTTACGCGCAAATATTGTTTACCGATACAAATTTAAAAGGGGGTTAAACCTGACCGAGTTACAAAGGGTTTTAACCCAAAAAAAAAGTAACATAAAACACATATAAAAGAGGATTTTTTTTTAGCCCCAAAATGGAAAAATTTTAAAACAACCCTATTAAGTCCCCTTGTAAGAAAGGGGAATGCCCCCAAATGAGGACTTGGGAAGGGGAGCCTCCTCTTCCTAAAGCAATGTGTAAAAATGGGCTGCTGAATATAAAGAGGAGCCAAGGAAGAAGCATTTGCAGAATAAGAGTGTTCTGGGTTGCCAAAAAGGCCAAAACATCGATGAAAACTGGCCGAAGCTGTTGGCACGATTCTCGTAATGTGTTGACAGCAAGGCGAGACCTAGAGGCAATTGCCTAGTGGAAGTGGATATAAAGCTTTGGGTTTAGTTAGGCAATTCTGAACAGATGTCTGATGTCAATGTCAAAAAGTTTTCGCTAGTTTGGGTCCCCATACAGTTTGACTGACCGACCAGAACGGACCAGTCTTTAGACATTTTAAGATAATCATTTGTCTTCGCTACGAGGATGAACCTGATTTTATCTATCGGATCGCAACTCCAGGATGAAACATGGGTCCACACTTCGTCCGAACAACAGAGCATGCCAGGTGGAAGCATCCTGGTTCACCGCTTTCAAAGAAATTCAAGTGGGTGCCATCAGCAGGGAAGGGTGATGGCGCTTCAATTTTTGGATAGTCAGGGGATAATCATGAAATTAATATATTGAGCAAGGTCGTGCCATAAACGCTTCGTTCTTATGCAGTTTAAAATTGAGACAATCTGTGTCAAGAAATCGGCGCAAAATGGGGGCAAACTGACCAATGGTGTTCTGCTTCAACACGGACAATGCCCTTAGCTAACACACCCAAAGTTGCGATGGCTGCTGCCAAACCTGATGCGGCTTTGAAATTCTTCCCCTTATCCACCATAATTTCGGACTTGGCCCGCCTCTAACTTCTACCTGTTAACCAAAACCTTCGTGGTAATGTTTTTGGAAGCAAGTGAAGATTGTCATGGGAATTTTGGTCAAAGGTTCCCGTTAGACCAAAATAGAGAGTTCATTTTATTAGGGTTAAAAAACAAGTTGGAAAGCACAGGGTGAGCAAAAGGTGCAATTGAATTGATAGGGCGATTATATTTAAAAATTAAACCCCATTATTGGGTTCTCCGACACCTAACGTACACTGGCCGGGAGAACTTTTCTGATATAACCCTCGTATATTAATTTCATCGTTTGATAAAAGATATTCAGCGATTTGATTGTTTTTGATGAAAAGTGGAAATCATATCAAATAGGTCTTATTTATATACATTATTATAATCACTTGAAGACTTTAAAAAGATTACTTTATTGGTTTATCCCTTTTCTGACCAAATAAAAACCTTCAACTTATTCTAGTTTATTTTGTCGCACCAAAGGTTGTTTAGAACTGAACGAAAAAAAAAAACATATAATAACAAATAATTTTCAAATTCAAAAACTTATAATAATTCATTTACCAAAGCGCTTAGGGTATTTTGTCATTTACGATTGATATTGAGTAAATAGTCGTACATATAAATTTTACTCCCGATACATTTTCCAAACTCAAAATGAAAGAATTTTTTTTAAGTGGGGGGGAACAATGGTCAAATTTAAAAAAACATTCTCAAAATATAATGAAAACAAAAAAAAAAGCGTTCATTAATACTATTCAAACAGCAAATTGTTTTGGACAAAATCCAACCTAATTATTTATAGTTTACATGGCAGTTCATAGACATTGAATAATGATAAATTTAAAATAATATTGGTTCTAAACATGTTTTTTAATAAAAAAACACACCTTTAATTTTATTTCACGGGTTTGTTATCATACTTAATTATGGATGGCCGTTTGTGCCCATTTCAAAAAACCCAAAAAAATTAATTTTTTATTCATTAAAAAGGGGGAACTTTGATATTTATAATGTTTATTAAAAAACAGTCAGGCATCATTTTGACTCCAATGGTCGAAAGCGTCTTTTTACGTTTTATCCTATCATTTGTCTATAAAATGTCAGGTACGGAAATGAACCGCCAACATTTTTGCCAAATTTTGAAAGTAATATTCTAAAGTTCAAGGAAAAATTGTTCCTCAAACAATCATGGTCTCATAAAATCGCGGGGATAATAGCAATTTTCAAAGCTGTTGACTTTAACCATTCATAAAAAACGGCAAGGGGCTCAAAAAACAAAATTTATCGCGAAAAAAATGGCCGCAATTGAGAAGTACTTATAATTAGGCATTTTTGCGTGGCTGATCCATTATGTAAACAGAAAATGACATGGTTTTCTTAGTTTTTTTTTTTCTCCTAACGTCCAACAAAGCGGCCACATACAACTTCTTCAATAAAGTTACAAAAGTTTTTATTATATTTATTTATCCTGAATTTTGAGAAAAAAGAACCTATTTAAGTTTAAACTGTATTGCACATTGGGAAAAGGCTTTAAACAGCTCTAAATAAAAGCGAAGAATTTTTTTTTAGCGGCCTTTTAATACTCCAAACTGAAGTCAAAGCAATTTCGGTTCAGTTTAAAAAAAAGCATTTAAAAAAAGTTTGTCATTCTATTAGAGATATTCGACCATGCCGACCCACAAAACATGGCATCGAGCGACATGTTTTAAAAAAGTGAAAAAGCGACCAAATAACAACTTATTAAAAACAGGGGGAAAAAAAAAAAAAAGCCCTTTTCCCAAACAGAAAAGGGGAAAAAGATTGTCCACCTTTTTGGAAATTAAAGGGGCCCGAATTAGAATGTGCCTGATGAATTATTGATAAAGGTGACTCTTAATTTTACATATAGGTATTGAAATTGGTTTTATATACAACAAATACAACCAAACCAAACGAAAGTATCAAGTTACTCCTTTTTAGTTCGAAAAGAAAATCATATACATGTATAATTTCTTGGAAAACATTTTGAAGTTTGAAGATTTTTTTTACTTTTCATTCGTATTTCATGTTTTTAACAAAATTTATGCTTTTTTGCAAAACGTAAAGGGTCAGAAACTTTTAATAGCCATTATATACAAGTTTGTTTCACACCTTGTTTTTTAAAAAATTTTTAATTTTTCCCCGTTGGTTTTTTCGCCAAAGACCCTTTTACTTTTATTTTCGATTTATTCAAAATTTCTAAATTTACCAGTTATGTAAATTTAAATTCTGTTTAAAGGGCCGGTGCTAGGGGGCGGGGAGGGTATTTTTGAAATTTGAAGTACCGCCCATGAACGGGCTCAATAAACCCCACCCCAACTTTTAAAAATTTTGCCGTTTTGGTTTTCTTGGGGATCTATTCCCTCTTTTAATTTCTTTTAGAAGAAAAATAGTTGATAGGCTGAAAGAAAACAAAAAATATTAGACTTTCGAACAACAAATAACACTGGGAAACTGTACATATTTTCAAATCTAATTCCCCGCTTAATTGTAAAAAGAAATTTCAAGCTCCATGTTTTTTGAAAGTCAACAATCTGAAATATCAAAAGATAATATTTTTCTAAAGTTGTCACCAAAGGGCCAAATAGAGAAAAAAAAAGTCCCTTGAGAAGGTTTTAACCAACACAATTAAAATGTTGCAGACCGGTTTTATTTACCTGTTTTAAAGGACGGGACTGGGGAAAATGCAATTACCGTCCCGCCCCCCAGAAAGGTTAAGCAAAATTCAAAATTTAACACGAAAAAAGGTGAAATTCGAATTAAAAACACCCAGATCGTTTATACCGCGGTTAAATGGAACCACAATGAACACAGTAGTGCCTCCCTGAAAAGCGGGGTATGGTCCCCAATAAAAGAACGGGCCCTTAAAAAAGAAGAAAAATTTTGGGGGAACTAAATAAAATGGATTTTAAAAAGGGGACTGGGGTTATGAACCGGGCAATAAACAGATACACGAAAAAACAAATTTAAAACCCGGGCAACAACCCAAAGGGGGGAATTAACAGTTTTCCAAGTGGAAAAGCTGGAAACCAAACCCAAGTTGAAAATAAATGCCCAAATAAAATGAAAATAAAAGAAACCACAAAACATTTTAAAACCAACAAAATGTCGGGGCTGAACGATCTTAAAGGAACGAAAAATAACATCATTGATTAAATGTACTTTGGAGATTTTTACGGGCCCGCCACAGGGCACAAAAACACAGTTTGGGGGTTAACGGATAACAAAGTCAGTTCCTCGGATTTAAAGGTTTTGGCAAACAGGGTATTTTATACCCTAGTAATATAAATTTAAAGTTCCAGAAAGAAAAAATTTGCAGGGTATTTAAACAGTAGGTATTTATGAAATTGGGCTTTTAAATCTAAGCTAAATTCTTTTTTAAAGCACTTTCCCCTTTTTACAGTTTAAAGAGAAACTTTAATTTAAAATTTGAAACGGAAACCCAAATTCAATGGCTTTTCTCAATACTGAGAATAAACAAAAACTAACCTTTTTTGGGGGCTTAACATGTTATTCCCATAAAAAATTTTATCCCGGGGCCGATAACACGGGGGAAACTCCATATTTACCCTGATTTTGATATCCCCTCCCCTCTTTTTTCCAAAAATTAAGTAAAAATTTTGTTTATGTAGGGGAAGAAAAATTTTTCTTACCCCAATTTAAAAAAAAATTTTTGTTTTTTTAAAAAAGAAAAAAAAGTCAGAAAAATATTTCGCAGTAATAAAATTTCCCTTTAATTTTTGTAAAGAAAAAAAACCCTTTAATTTAAAAAAACATAAATGGGGAAATCTGTATAGACTGTACTAAAGGATTCTGGGAAAAAAAGGCAAAATCAGGTTTTTTCAAAGGGCATTTTACAGTACAGATTAAATTTTGACAAAGCCCTATAAAAACCCGACAAGAAAGGGAATTAAGACCCGGGACCACCCTTCAAAAAATTATCGCTTAATTTTTCCGGGAAAAAAAATCATCCCCTTTGCCGCAAAAACAACCTTATTCATTTCTGAATACAGGTTTAATCTACCTTTTATGCTGAGATTTTTTTAAGCTAAAAAAATTTTCTCATTTCCCGGGCCAAAACAAAACAATGGGCCCCAGGGGTTAAAGGGTTTCCTGCCCCCCAAACCCAAAATCAGGGTTTTCGACCCCCTACTCGGGTCACGACCATTTTTCCATATGACACCATACTGGGGCCGGGAAGCGGACCAAAAGTGTTTAAAATTAATTTTCAAGAACTTTTTTCGCAACGAGTTTAAATAAATATTTTAAACCAAAACAATGTTTTTGGGTTTAAACTCTAAAAAAAACCCTAAAAATTGTAATCAGGCCCAAAGCAAAAAAAAGCCCGGGGCATTGGGTTCGGAAAAATTTTCTTTTAAATAAAATTTAAATTAAAATTTTGAATATGTATGTAAAAGGGTTTTTTAAAAATAAAAAAAATCCCAATGGGTAGGACGGAAAAATTTTGCTTTGAATAGAAAAGAAACATCATTTTTTAAGTCGTTTTAAACGATATCTCAAAATTTTACAGGGGCCAAAAAATGTGTATTTTTTTAAAGAGTTTTAAAAATTTGGGCCTTTAAAACTAAGAAATTTGACATCTTTAAAAAAGAAGGTGTTTTTGGGTTGAAAATGTACCAAATAATGGCAAAAATTTTGGGAAATTAAGTGGCCAGGGGCACATTTTGCCAAAATTTTTGTTATTTTACATTTACGCGCGTCCTTACACTTTTGCTTTGCATACGCAAATCGACTCACGTCAATACATAGCAGTCCCGTAAATACCTTTTTTATATCGAGTCCGCAAAAGCGGCAACGACTATGTAACAAGACAAAAATACCAACATTATTGTAACAAAGGAGAGAATTTCAAATACACATTGTCTGTTAAAGTTAAGTAATTAACACCAGAGCTATTATCCTTCAAGTCCATTTTTTGAGGGCGACAAACGATGCTTTGTCTCTTTTTTTGAAGGGGCAGACAATATTATGATTTTTTTTTTTTCTTTCAAAATTTTGATACATTAGACAAATTTGTCATTTATGCAAAATAATGTTTAACTTTTGAGAAAAAAACTTATATTAAGACAATGAATATAGTTACTGTACACCAACATTGTACATCAAGATTAGGTCCATTTTTCATAAAAAAGCGTCTTTACTTTTTTGAAAATAAAATAAAGACAACAACATGAACGGGAAAAAAAGTTTTTTGATGGACTTTGGTTCTGTTTTTTTTAATTTTTAAAGTTATATGTATAAAAGTGGTATAAACAAAGTTTTTTCAGCTCCATATTTTTTCACCTTACAACAACCCGTTTCTTCACCCGTTTTAAACCCAAAACAAACCCCCGATTAAACTTTGATACGTTTTTTTTATAAAAACATTTGAACGCTGATATTTTTACCGACGTGTGCCGCTAGTGTCCCCCCCTTTATACCTAACTTTGGTTAAAAGGTTAAATTAGTGTGACAAAAGTCAAATTTTCGTAAAACATAAAAAAACCCTTTAAAGATAAGGTAAATATTTTATATAAATCTATAGGCCGTTTTTATTAAACTCAAATTTAAAGTGCTTTTTTATTCGTAGGGTAATTTTTTCGTCATTACCCCTTTTTAAAAATCTAATGGATTTTTTTAAGGGGTATCCCCCAAAATACCACAAATGAACTAAAATCGTTCATATTTTGGTATGCTTTTTTAGCCCTAACAAAAATTTGCCGTTTTTAAGAAAAAAAAGTCAATGTAACAATAAATTTTATATACTTTTTGCAAAAATCAAGAAAAAATTGGTTTTTTTATAACATAAAATTGTTTTAAAGAAAGATCTCACTTCTTTAAAGGGGGTAATGAAAATACACAATAAATGGTGGGGGAAAACCCAATAACGGGAATTTTATTTATCCAGGGTTTTGGGGGACACAACATGTTTTAAATTTAAAATATTTTTTTAAATTTTTTTTTTTTGGTTTTAATTTTCTTTAAGTTAACAGGGTCACTTTTTTTTCGGGGAAATTTTTAAATATCTGAATCATTTTCACTAAATTTGAAAACTTATGAAAGATAAAGGCTTTACTTATTCTTTAAAAAGACGTACATATAATGTAATTATATTACTTATATAAATATGAAAAATAAACATAATAAATAATGTCTTTTTTTACAATACATTCAATAAATAACGAGAACAAGTTAAATCAATTAAAAAGGAGACGCGGTTGTTCTCATATCTAATAAAACAAATGATAGAGTTACCAAACCGTGTGGTTATGAAGTTCATGTCCATGATATCAATAGTATATTGCCCTGTATCTTACAAACCCTTTTTAGAGGATCCCTCACTAAGGTCCATGCAATTTTAAAATTTCTAATAAAAATAACCTTGTACATCTAAAACAAAAAAAGTTGTTTAACAATTACCGAGGTATCAAGTTTTTTTTTTGTTGTTTTTTTTTTTTTTTTTTTTTGAAGAAAAACTTGATTCTAAATAAAGAAACACAAAAAAAAAGGAAAACAAAAAAATAATAGATAAACAGAAAAAAGCTGTATCATAAACAAAATATAAACTGTTTAAGTTATGACAAGAAGAAAAAAAAATTTATAAAGAAAAAACTATTTTATTTGTCAGGGAAAAAAATTTGACCAAAAGACAAAAGAAATGGTTCCAACGGCTAAAAAATTTTAATTTGAATAAAGTTGAATAAATTAAAAGTTTTTTATGTCTGATGTTAAAAAAGTTTTTCTTAAATTAAAAATAGAACCGTCCCGCCCTCGAAATGGAGGACATGATTATTTGTTATATAAGTTGTCAAATTTGGGCCAAAAAAAAACCCCTTTTTCCCCAAAACATTTATGTTTTAAAAAAGGCGTTTAAAAAAAGGAAAAAAAAAAAAAAAGGGGCAAAATTTTAACATTTTTTTCCCTTTTTTCGTAAAAATAAACTTTTAATTTCTTATGTAAACTTTTGTTAAAGTAAACTTAGAAAGGGAAAATTATAAGGGTCCTTTTTAAAAATATGTAAAATAATAATAAAAATTTTAAAATATCACATACAACTGTAATATTATAAAAGGATGATAAATTTTCTATTTTTTATAATTTTCCCGGGTTTTTTTGCAAAATAATTAATCATACCTAGGGGGTGATTTGGGACACTTTGCCCCGTTGGGGTTGTCGAAACGAAAAACCCAATCATATCATTATCGGGCCTTTTTTTCTTGTTTGTCCCTTTTCGCAGCCGAATTCGCAAAACAGCGGGGGTTTTCCCCACTGTTTCCCTCTTGTCGTCCTGTCTTAGCAAAGCACACCAAAAAAGGCCGTTTAGTGGGCGGGATTTTCGCGATGTCCCCCTATGGGAGGGCAAAAAGCTAATCCTTGATTGGGGTCGAGCGGAATGTGAGATCGGGAAAACCTTAGCGACAGGAAAGACAAAAGGGAAAATCCGAAAAAACGCACAGTTTTAAAATTTTGACGTGTTTTCGCTAGCGAAAACACACAAAACAAAACGTTTAAACTGCCCCCTATTTTGCAAAAAATATAAAATAAATCCTACTTCCCCGATATTTAAGTTTCTTTTTTTAAAAGTTAAAAAGATTGTGTACTTTATTTTTCCCTTCCAAGTGTTCCCCCCTTTTTTATTTGGGCATTGAAACCGCCGAAAAAAAAATTGAAAATTACCCTTTTTGTACCTGTAGAAAAAAAATATGGCTTGAAGGGTGCGCGAACGGGTTTGACTGGCGCCCCCGGGGACTCAAATTTGGGAGTGAAGGGGTCAAAGGAATCTATTTTGACGTTTTAAATTTTAAAAAACATTTAATTTTTTTAAAAAAAGTTTTACCGGGGGGAGGGTAAAAACAAATTTTAATTTAAAATTTTTGATAACCCCTTTAAGTTTCCTTTTTCCATCAATGCATTAATGATTGGGGGAAGAAAAAAATGTTTTAAAGCTGTAGAAAAGGGAAAAATGATCAATTTTAATTGCTTAAAATTTTTGATCTTTAAGCGAAAAGAAATTTTAAAAGTAAGTATCTACCAGCATAAAACCCTGAAATATTTAACCCTTTCAATTTTTTGCCTTTTTAAAAATTAAATCCCCTTAAAGTTTTTTTCCAAATTTTTTCCCTTTCCCAAACAAAAAACCAAATTTTAATTTTTATTTGAAAGGGGGAAAAAAATTCAATTTATTTTTACCTTTGCTTCCCATCACTGACAAGTCATGTTAATCATTGGGAAAAAAACCCTACACCCGAGACATTGAAAAGGACTTTGTCCGCCCAATCCTGTCTTGATACTTTAAAAACTGATAAATTTTAACTTTTTGATTAAATTTGTTAAATTTTGCTAAATATTAAAAAGAAAAAAAAAGGGGGGGGGGTGGACGGGGCTGTTTTTTAAATTTAAAACAAAAATAAATTTTTTTACCAAAAAACAATTTTTTTTTTTAAAAATGGCTTTTAAATTTTCCAATATTTGGGTTTTTTTTATCTTTAAAATAAATTTTAATAACCTTTTTTAGCAAGACTTTCATCAAATTAAGGATGAAAACACAGAGAAAATAAATAGTTTCAATTTCATTACTGGTTTTGGTATTTTTCAAATAACGTGGGAACCCGTACACATTAATTTTTTTTGGAAAAAACAAAAAACAAAAAAATGTTTTTAGAAAAATTTGAAAATAAGTTAAAATACCAAAGAAATGCAAAGTATTTTTTAAAAGAGACTATTTTTGAAAAAAAACTGGTTTATGAACAAGTACATTCTGGGATAGAAAAAAATGTTCCCTTTTAAAAAACAATTCCGTCACACATACTTTGATTTTAATTTTTTGTTTAAAACAGATTAAATAAAAACATATTAATGAGAAAAACGTTTTTTGTAGTAAATTTTATTTTTGATACATAGTACAAAAATCAAAGAACTTGAATTTTCCCAATTTCCCAACAATCAATTATATACCTAGGGTAAAATTTTAAAAAAGTTTAAATTTTCCTAATTAAAGGGCCCGGGAAAAAAAAATATTTTTCATCCCGGGGAAAAAATGCCATAAATTAAATATGTTATTTAAACCCAAATTTAAAACGATAAAGGGGACAAAAAGTCCCCCCCTAGTTACGAGAATAGGCGCAATAAAGAGCAGACGTCAGTGGTATAATTGTGTACATAAAGTCGGGGACGATTAATCGAGGGAACAGTTTCGTTAGAATTGGGGGGCAATCTCACAACATATAGCACTTGAATAAGAACAGGGTATTTTACGTTTACTTTCCTTACATCTTTAATTTTCAGTTTAGTAAGTACAAGACAATTTACCCAAGTTGACCAAAGTAATATTTCGGAACGTTTCTCAAAGTTTCCGCCGTTGGTCGTATGCGTTTCCAGTTGTTTGTTCAAAATGCGCTGAATGCATCAATAATTACGTCCTTTGATGGGATTTAGCACGGACATCTTTACCGTTCTGACACGAAACCTCGATGTGTGCAGGGAATCTTGGGACTATACCCGGGTTTGATTTCTCGGGGCTAAGTGAGGCGGAAAACTGCTGGGCATGCTTTTCCGTGTTGGGCCCCCATATACATCTGTTAAGATTTATCGGAGCTTTTCCCAGCCCTGACTGATGATTAGCCGCTTAAGCTTGTCCTTTTCCAAAAGGAAAAGAAACCCTTTCCGGGGGTTTTTTAAAACAAATCCTTTAATCAAAAGACTCTTTTAAGACGATTTTCGGCCTAAAGCGCTGGGAATAATTTGAAAAGGAAAAGGGAAAAGGGGGTGAATTTCTAATCGAGTTTTTTACATAAAGCAGCAGGTTTTCAAGTGCCCTGTAAAAAGCCCCCTAAGGGGTCCCCCAAATTCAAATTTAGGTTGTTTTATTAAATTCCCGGCCTTTGGGAAAATTTTATCCACACTTTTTTGTTGATAGTTGAGTCTCGTTTTAAACCGGGGAGGGTTGTTTTCCATCATGTTTCAACTCAAACAAACCGAGTTTTTTTAATTTTCATTTATTTTTTTTTTCCGTTTTAAAAAATTTTTTTAAAAATAACTTTTTTCCCAAAATCAAAAACTTTTTCAGTCAAAGGGCTGAAATTTTATCTATTGGGAGGAACAACCCCGGGACTCTCTTAAAAATGCACCGGTCTTTATTTCCCCCATGAAACAGAGCTGAGTTTTTTCTTTCCTTTTGATAAGTAAACAACACTAACTGTTTTTAAAAGCATGGGGGCGCCAACCAGGAGCTTTCAAATACCCAAATTTCCAGTTTTTTTTTTCACTGGGTTTTAAAACCCTTCTCAGCTTAAAAAAAACCGGTTTTGAATAAAATTTTGAAAGGATAGTAAAAAAACATCAGCCCCAATGCTAAAAACCATAAAAGGGGTCATAGAATTTACAAATTGGGGAATTTTTTTGGGAATTTACCCACCCAGGGTTTTTAAAGCTATTTTTTTCACGAGCCTAAAGAATTAAAATATGGTGCAGATTTATGGTAACTGTTTTATAATGTAAATACTTATGTATTTTTATCATTTTGCTTTTAAAATGTTTATTTGATACAGGTTTAATTTTATTTGGGGCAAAATTTTTTGCTTAAATCCCCCCAAGGATTTTTAACAAAAGTGGCAAAAAATGTATTTAAAAATGCACACAAAATAAAACAAGTTTTTCCCGAGTTACGTTATGAGACCCCAAAAACACTTTTTTTTTAAATAAAACCCCCATAAGGCAGGGAACCATATCTTTCAAAAACTTTTTTTTGACAAAAAATTTTTTCCAATTTTTAGATATCTTTTTTATTTGAAAAAAAAGGTAAAAAGGGTATCGTCATTAAAAAAAGGGGTTGGGGTTTTAAATTCCAAATTTTTTTTTTTAAAAACCCAAAAAAAGGATCCAATGTACATAAAAGGGTTTTCTGGGGGGACGATTTTTATCATTACTTTTTTAAAAAAAATGCGGGGACATATGGGGGGTCAGGGCTTTTTATTAGGTAAACCCAAAACAGGAAAATTTTTATTCGGGACCCAAAGAAAAAAGTAATACAATCACAAATCGGGGGTTAAAAAGGGTAAAAGGTTAAACTGCCACTTTTGCCAAAATTTGATTTTTTATGTTTTTTTAATGTACTTTTTTGCCCCTTTATGTTTCCCAAAAAATTTTTATAAAAATATTCAATCCTTAAAAAGGGAAAAAAAATTAAAAAATATTTTGTAAAAAACTTCTTTTTAAACAAATTTGGGGGAAAAAGGGTTTCAATTTGTACTTTTTACCTGTTTTTACTTTGTTTTTTCCAAACATTTTGGAAAAATCTTTTAGGGGAAAAAAGGGTTTAAAACGATTTTATAAATTTTTTCCCCTGACAAAATTTCGAAAATTCATACATTTCACGGGCCACTATCTGTTATTTTTTTCCCAAAAAATTTTATTTTTTAAAAATTTAAAATGAAAGGGGAGAATAAAACCGATATGAAGAAGAAAAAAATTCAAAACCATACTGGTAAATGGGTTTTTACTTTAATCAGGGGCAATTAAATTTGTTTCCATTTTTGCCAAAAAGAACCAGAGAATGAAATAAAAACAGAGAAAAAAAACAAAAACCTTTTTCGAATTCTTTTTTTTCAAAAACGGGTAAAAAAAAGGGCTGAGGGTTTCTTTAATTCATTACCTTAAATTAC
The DNA here is from genome assembly GCF_026571515.1 of Ruditapes philippinarum. NCBI lineage: Eukaryota > Metazoa > Mollusca > Bivalvia > Venerida > Veneridae > Ruditapes > Ruditapes philippinarum. Next base: position 25,074 of record NW_026864857.1, on the reverse strand, counting down.
AGAAAACTAAATCAAACCGAGTCTAAATTTTATGTAATTTTTTTGTGTTTAATGTTTCCGAGGGATCACTTTTTTTCCCAAAAAATTTTTTACAAAAACTATCGATGCCGTTTCCAAAAACAGTTAAAACGAAATTTAAAGCACACAGTGGGCGGGGTTTATATTTTTGGAAATGACAAAAAGAGGGAAAGCGTCCGGGAAATAATAACCAGGGAATATCACAGATATTTGTAAAGAAACACAACAAAGCTTTACGACGGCTCACACAAACACACGAACCCCAACAGGAATTCTAACGCAAGTTTTAAATTAAAACGAATATACCACTGTATGTAGAAAAATGCAAAAAAACAAATGGAAAGCGTGTTCAGAGGCTTTTTAAAAAAAATCTTTTTTAGTACAGAATATAATTTTTTTCTTCCGTCCTAAGAAAATCAATTCCACTCGCAATCTGAAATGCACTTTGAGAAAAAAGATAGACTAGATGGGGCAACAAAAGCAAAAAAAAATCAATCCCCAAAAGTGACCAAAAAAAAAAAAAAAAACAGTGCAAAAAAATGCAAAAATTTCCAGCCGATAAAAAACGCCCCAAAAAAAGATCCAAATTTTTCGTGTCGGCTTTTGATTTAAAGGGGTATTTTTAAAAAACCCCCTCGGGGTTTAAATTGGTGATCTTCTTTTACAAAAGAAAACTGGTTGTTTGAAAATTTGCCCTTTCCCAAAGAAGGGGAAGGGTAAGGGCTGTTCTTTTGGGAGGAACAAAAAATTTTGCAAAAAGGAATTTTTGTTTACTTGTATGTAACCTCTGTTGCAAGAAGACATCGGGTTTTAAAAGAAGTGACATTAATAGTAATGCATGTGGAGGACAAAATTTGGGAATCATTTGGGTTGCAAGTTGTTATTCCCCTTTGGGGCCCAAGATATCCCTAAACATCAATGGAAAAAACCACACATTTTTTAAAATTTGGGCCTTTCTTTAAGGGAATGAAAATTTCCAAAACTTGCATCTTAAAGCAACAAAACCCCTTAAAAACAAAGTTATGTTAAAATCCAGGGGAAACATTAAACATAAACAGGGGCCGGGGAACCCAACCCAAATATATGCCCGTTCTAAAATAAAATTTAAACAAAACTAGAACAATTTTACAAAAGAAAAAAACTTTGGCTCAATAAAAATTTGGGTTTGGGAGGGGAAAAACGTTTTAATTGCTGAATATATAAAAAAAATTGGTTGATTTGGGGATGGAATAAGGCTTATCCGGTGACTAAAAGTGTATCTTGGCGAGTTTTAAGAAACCCAAGTTTCATTTTTCGCAGGGGCCCGGGAATAAACCTTCCCAGCCCGACATCAACCAGAAATTTTTTTAATCCGTTTTAATAATTTTTTTAGAAAAAAATTAAAGGTTTCATTCTTTTTTTTCCCGAAAAAAATAACATTATATGTATTTTGGGGTTTTTCTGCTAAAATTGACGTTATAAAAATGACGTAAGACGGGAGAAATTTAAAGACAAAAAAAGACAGAAATTTTTTGGGGGAGCATTTTTGGGGTTTTAGTGATTTCCCAAGGGTAGTTGGGTTTAATGCAAAAGAAAACAGAAGCAAAAAAAAAGCCCTTTTAAGGCCCACGAAAGGTTAACAGAAAAAGTTTCCAAATTGCTGCAAAAGCTATTTAAAATGTCACTTTTTGGGCCTCGGAAAAATTTTCCGACAGGAGGCAAATCTCATAAAGCCCACCCAGAAAGCAAATCTATAAAAAAAAATTTTCAGTGCCTTTTTAGGGAGAGTGAAGAAGATAAATGGGGGTCATAGAAAAATTAATGAAAACATCCATTTTGTGACATAAACATTTAATTTTTTTTATTTAAACTATAAATATGGGTCAAAAATTTCCCTTTTTATTGCGAGTCGGGGTCTTTTTAACTTCAGTTTCGTTTAAAATTCCAAAAACATTAAAAATTTTTAAATAATTTTTGAAATTTAGTTTTTAGTGCAAATTTCGAAAATTTTTTAGTTATTAATTTATTTCCCGTAAAATTTCAAAATATTAAAGGCGGGTTAAAAAATTTTTCAAAATTCAAATAAAATTGAAAAGTTTTTAATTTTGGTTTTACGAGTATTAAGGGCATTGTTTTAATTACATTACGTAAGGTTTTTGAAAGTAGGGGAAAATAATTAAAAATTTGGGCAACAGAAAACAATTACTGCAATCAAATTTTTTTCCAAAAGGAAAAAAGGGCAAATTAACTGAAATTAAAAAATTTTTACCCATTTTTATCTCTAATTTTTTAATTCAAAACCTTCAAAAAGAAAAAGGGTCGAAGTGCAGTTTTTAAACCCTTTTTAACCCCAAATTTGTCCTTGACGGGGTCTAGGACTTTTAAATTTTTTTACTTTTTAAAAATGATATTTTTTTGATCTTAGAATTTTAAAAAAAAACCAAATTTACAGGGGTTTTTATCAAAACCAAAACCCAATTTAAACAAAAACAAAATTTTATCTAATGTAGTCAACAAATAGGGAGAACCCAAATTTTATAAAATATTAGGGGAAAAAAAAGTTGTTTTTAAAAAAATATGTTTTTTGCTTTTTTCCAAAAATCTTGAAAATATTAAACCTTTTTACCTTAAAACCCTCAAAATTTAATTGGCAAGGCTCCCTTCCCGTTATTTTAAAAAACCGGGCGCTTTTAAAAATGTAGATTATTTTGGATATCCATTTATAATTTTTCCTCGACCTAAAAACCCCCCTTTCCCGCCCATTAAAAAACCCGAAAAAGGGTCGATAAAAGAAAGCGTTCTATCACAGGCCCCCATACACATTTTGGGGCGCAGTCGGTTAAAAGTTTACTTCTTTTAATTTCCCCTTTTAACAAAAGGGCATTTTAAACGAAAATTACTTGCTCCAAAACCTAAGATCCTGTGTGTTGAAATTTTAAAATTTGCAATTTTCACTTATTATAAAAATAATAATTGAAATTATATATAGGTTTTAATTTAGCTATATTTTTTTAAAAAAAACCCGAAAAAAAAGGGTAAAATAGTCGGGGCGGAATTAATTTGAATTAAAGGGTTTACCCACTTTTGGTTTGGGTTTTTGGAAAAAAACCTCAAACAAAAAGGCGTAAATAGGTGATTTCGTTTTTGGGGCCTTCCGTTCTTTTTGGGCTTTTTAAATTAGGGGAACTCCAACCGGCCCATGTAAAGGGTATCAAAAAAGAAGTTTTTTGGCAAAATAACCCTTTTTTTAAAGGGAAAAGCTAAAAGTTTGATTGGTTTACAATGGGCACAGGTTTAAGAAATATTTCAAAATATTGATCAAAACAAAAAACATTTGATCATCATTATTTGGATATTTTTACAGAAAATAGCAATTATCAGCCGCGATTCTTTAAAGTAAACTTTTCACGGCATAAAAAAAGCGAGGCTTTATTCTTAAACTTTCGTCGTAAAACTCGACTTTTTTTACGCCAGAAGTGTGACTAAATTTAACCCGCCCGGGAAAAAATTTCTTAAATTTTTATCAAAAATAAAATTTCCATTTTTTTTTGAAAAACCAAAAGGCACCCGGTTCCCCCATCTTTTTGAAAGTTTAATGTAATTTTTTTTGATTTTTAGTTTTTGGGATATACAAAATTTTAAAATAAAAATAAATTTTGGGCAAAGTCCTTTAAAATTTCAATTCCCGCACAAACCAAGCCCTATTTAACAGGGGTATTAAGGAAAAGGGGCCAAACCGACTAGCATTACGGCTTTTGAAAAATTTTTTTCCCCAAAAACCCTGGACATTGCTGCTTTAAAAAACTTTTTTCATTTCTGAACCCGGGTTTAACTACCGGGGAATTTCTAAAATTCTTTTAAAAAAAGATTTTAAAAATTAAAGTTGTTATTTAAAACGCCCTGCATGCGTCTTCTTGTAGCTCAAGCAGGAGAGTTGGTTTTGACGTCTGAAGTTTGCAAACCAGAGGTCTGCTAAAATCATCTTTCCTGTTTCGGTTCCATATGACCTATGCTGTGTTGGTGCGTCCCTAAATCAAACAAACAAAACCAAAACACGTGCTTTAAGTGTCATCAAGGACCGTAAAAACGGTTACTTCTGTGTTATTATATCTTTTCTGGTCCTTCTACTCAGGTACCAGTTCGTGTTTGAGTGTCACCTGTTTTTTCCTCCACCAATAAAGCTGGAAAGTCGCCATCTACTGTGTTGATGTAACGTAAATCAACATCAAAACTATAAATATAACATTCTTTCGTAACAACAAAGAACACTTTCATATAATATGTCTGTAAAAGCCAGAATTTTTTTTCTTTAAAATAGTAGAAAAATTTTCCCTTTAGTCACAAAATTTAGGGAAAACAAAAAAATGCATTTGTCCGGAAAAAATTTTTTTGAGCAGAAATAACGTTATACAATACAATTTAAACCTTAAACCCTTTTTACAAATATAAAAATTTGTTTCAATATAAAATGGGTTTTTCTTGGAAAAAAACAATTTTTTTTAAAAAGCTAAGGAAAACCATAAAATATGTAATAGTTATTTACATTTCATTGCCCTCCCAAAAACCCGGGTATTTAAAAATAAAATTTTATTTCAAAACTACAATTTTTTCCGAAATTCTATGCTTTTAACCCATAATTTTAAGGACATTTAATATACCAAACCTAAATTTTACTTTTTTTCGCCCTTTTATTTTTTTAAACCCTTTTCAACACTCATATATTTTAACCTTTATCTAAATTTCACTGGATTGGGGATTGAAAACTTTTCTTTTATTTAAACATTTTTAAACCGGGCCCATATCCCTTTACGTGGGCTGATTTGTGAAAGTGATTTTAATAGTCCTATATTTTTTCATTGTTTCCCAAATTTTATTTTTGATGATAAAAAATCATCCCCCTTTGTAAAAACCCCAATCAGGGAGCATTCCCAAAAAAATTTGTAAATACTTTTTAAAAGTAGAGGGGACCCCGGGGGTTTTATCTGGGTTTCCCTTTCGATTTTTTGGTAAATTTTTTTTCATTTTAATTTTTAGATTTTTATCGGTTTTTTTTAAAAGGAAACGTTCCCTGTACCACTGAATACTTCTGAAAATTAAACCGGTAATAATCCCTATTTGGGGAAACTCGGGGAATCCAGAATTTAAACCCCCCCGGGGTACCACTATTAACGACCCCATTTTCTGTCCCAATATTTTGGTTTGCACTTTATTTGACCCACTATTGAGATCACTTATAATCCAGTCATTACCTATTTAAATCATAAGTTTGTTGTGATCATCTGTATTAGTTGTGGCGTTTGATTGAACTACGTGTATACAAGCCTCGTTACCACCCAATTGGCGCGGATCTGAACCGCAACATACGGCATATATTATTATTCGTGACGCACTCACACACTTACGCAAGCACATGGTACTTTAAAATTCAAAATTGTACAAGTTCATTTAATTGTTGAATTCTGCTTAAGCCAGTGCTAGGGGGCGTGGACGATAGTTTGCACTTGACAGTACCGTCCATGAACAGGCTCAATCAAACCGAGCCTACAACATTTTCAATTTTTCCGCTTTGGGCTTTCTATAGGGATTCTTAATTTCTCTATTTTACATATTTATTGTAAAGCTCGAGTAAACAAATGATTTTATTTCAAAATAAATAAAAATACTACACGTCAACACCAGTGCAGGTTGGGTATTTTAATGATCTACCGGTTTCGGTTCTTAACTACCTTAAATATTTATATATATTTTACAAAATAGTATTTATCTTTTTAATTTATAATAAAATACGGTACGATAGAGGCTAACCTAAATTGGCGCTCATATTATTTACTTAAACAAACGTTAAGAATTATTTGTTTATTTTACATTGATTATGTTATTTGTAATGGAATAATCTTTGTTTACATTCTTCAAACTACGCTGCTTAAAATGTAATTTTCTTTCATTTTGCCATGTTTTAAGTATGCATATGCAGCTATACTTATTTGCAATTACAGCTTGCATTTGATAAAAGATATATATAAAACAACAAAAAACAAGATGATATATTTCTAGGGTATTTTCCCACGGACAGTTGCCACCCGTACAGTTCACAATATAGGTTTAAATAAGTGTGGGCAATTTATTAAATATTTTTCACATTTTGAGATGTCCGCTAAGATAATAAATAAATACGGGGAGATTTCGGGTAAATTTTCCGGCCTAGTTTGAAAACATCCGACAATGAAAAAATAGGGATCGTTGAGGTTAAGGCGATAACTGTCAGAGGGATGGGGGATGGGGGCAAATGTCCGTTTAACGGATACATAATTTTTGTGTAGTTTTTTGTTGCTTTCGTAAAGAATAATTTACTTTCTTGATAGGTGGCTTAATATATATGTTTTATATAATATTGACCAATGAAAATTAAATTATTAATATTAAATTCCTTCAGAATAATATTCTGCCGTTGTAAAATTAAATATTGTAACACCCTTTAACGGTGTTACTTTAAAATTAAAATACATATTTTTGTTCAATTTAAATGACAAAAAAATCACAAAAAGGGTTGCAAAATAAGTAAATAAAAGAAAATCGAAGAAATGTGATTGAACTGAAGACTGAGGTCTATAAAATGTAAAAAACAAGTTGTTTGTAAACTAATGAAGCTGGTAGAATTTTACCCCTTGCAAGTTTGAATTTGAAATATAGCAAATTTTTTACGTGAATTTCGTGAAAAGTGTGCGTTTGAATCTATGTTTAGAACAGTTTGTATACAAAGACCTCCCCCACACAAAATGTTCACATTTACAATGAGCGCAAAAACTTTGTAACACAATGAGTGATATTGAATGCTCAACACCAACAAGTGACTTTATCATTGTTTATCAATAAAAAGCAGGAATTATCATCGCCACTTGACTTACAAGACTCGACTCTAAAAAATCTAAAGTTGCAGAAACGCAGATAATATTTTCAAGTGATGATATCAAAGCAATTGCAGACGTCTTAAGGGATTTTTTTAAATCAGAAGTCCCTAGTCATAGTTAGGCAGACAAGCTATTGTTGATGGCGTCCTTGCAGGGCTGAATATGAAAACTAAATCTTTAGAGGCCGAAATTGATAAATTGCGAGCTCGCGTTTCCAAACTTGAAAGCCATGCTGATGTTGCTGAGCAATATAGACGACGAAATTGTTTACGTTTTAGCGGTATTCCCGAAACAAAACCTCTACACCAGAATCCACCGACACCTCTAGGTCCCGAGTTCGATTCTGTTAAAAGCCCTAAAAATCCAACTTAATAATCTGGATGGTTTCCCTCTGAATTATGAAAGTACAGATGGTAAAATATTAGAAGTTGTGAAATCTCTTGATCTGTCAATTGAGCTATCTGACATTGATAGGTCACACCAAATTGCAAGAGAACCAGTGACAAACCATGTGACATCGTAAAATTTTCTATCTATCGTGCGCGGAATGTGTTGTATTGGGCCAGGGTAGATTTGAAAACACGGCGCTTATCTGGTGAATTTGTAAACGAAGACTTCACGAGAATGCGTACTGCACAGTTTTATAAGGCTTGTCAGCTAGCAAAGGAGCAATAGATACTCAGTGCCTGGACATATGACGGAACTGTCATGGTAAAGGATAGGAATAACAAAATCCATCGAATCGATTCAAGAATATTTAATAATCAGAGAAAAGTAGACTAAAAACAGTACAAGAAATAATTAAGAAATATACTCAAAAATCAATTGATTGTTTTTCACACTGCGCAAGTAGCCTGTTTTCAAAGTATAATTGTGCAATTGAAGTTTTCCTACAATTATCAGGTGATGCAAGTTTTTTTTTTCTTTTTTCTTTCTTTTTTTGTAAATAACTTAATAAAACAAAAAGAAAACACAAATGAAGAAAATAAGATATTATCGAGATAAATGGAATATACTATAGCATATACAGGATTTGGCCGTTAAGGTTCATGACGTAGACGAAGATGAAATAGCTATGTCTGATAAAGAAGAACTATATATGTGTAAGTCAAATATTTGACCAATGACAAAATAATATGTTTGAGTCTGACACGGCCTGTACTTGACGGACATTTTAAATAAATCCGAAGCTGTAAGCGACTAATGTTAAGACAGTTTAACTAGATTAAAATATGAATCTGTCTGCACCTAACTTAAAATATGAATATGTCTGCATCTAACTTAAAATATGAATCTGTCTTCATCTAACGTAAAATATGAACCTGTTTGCTTCTAACTTTTTTTATGACTTGTGAATTATTTTTGTATATCTCAACTAAAACTCAACTTTTAGAAAATGACGGAAGAAAGGAAAATCGACTTTAATATGTCATTTTTTTCTTTTAATCTTAAAATAAAAAACTTTAATTGCTTATGTTAAAGTAGCTATACCTTTTCGCTATTGATTTATTTGTTTCGACATAGTTGCAGGTATAATTGAGTCAATGTACATGTATTTAGGTATAATAAGGTCGTTTGAAAGTATATAAATCATGTTATACATCGTTGACACATTGTTTAAATGATGAAGTATCATTACCTTTTCACTTTTGATTTATTTGTTTCGACATAGTTGCAGGTATAACTGAGTCAATGTACATGTATTTAGGTATAATAAGGTCGTTTGAAAGTATGTAAATCATGTTATATATCGTTGACACATTGTTTAAATGAAGAAGTATCATTACCTTTTCGCTTTTGATTTATTTGTTTCGACATAGTTGCAGGTATAATTGAGTCAATGAACATGTATTTAGGTATAATAAGGTCGAGTGAAAGTATGTAAATCATGTTATATATCGTTGACACATTGTTTTAATGATGAAGTATCATTACCTTTTCGCTTTTGATTTATTTGTTTCGACATATTTGCAGGTATAATTGAGTCAATGTACATGTATTTAGGTATAATAAGGTCGAGTGAAAGTATGTAAATCATGTTACATATCGTTGACACATTGTTTAAATGATGAAGTATTATACCATTTTGCTTCTGATTTATTTGTTTCATCATAGTTGCATGTAAATCTAGATGCAATATACAATGGAGTCGTTTGAAAGTATGTAAAGTATGGTATATATCATTGACTATTTTGACACTATTTAAAGGATGATAAATACCTATACATGTACCTTGATAATTATCGTGATTTTCACATATAAATAAACAACTCATTTATAGTATGATAAACATGCCAGTATGATTTAAGTACATTTTGTACTATATATACATATTTATTTCTGATGCTTGATGTGCCTTAGGTGTTATCCTGATCACAACGAACCTTTCAACATTTTTGTATTTTTTTCTTTATTCATGTTTCAGTGGGAGTATGAATTTAATAACAATTAAAGCGTTTTCTTCTTAAAAATTGTTTATACGTGGCGCATAATTCTATGACCAGTTTATATTTTGTTTAACTATTTTACAAAAGCATTATTCAAAAACAAAATCTCGTTTGGTTTATTATGCATGTCTTGTGTTTGTGCTTTATAATTTATATATAAAAAGGTAGCAAAAAATGCATCGTTCAAATGTTAATCAGAAAACAAATGAAAGACGAAGGCTCAATACAAATAGTGTTTGCCTCTATAACCTTTTTCCTGGCTGTGTAAAATATTTCTTTGGCATTTTTTAAAGGACAAAATGTTCCATTGGCCAGTTTAAAGACAAAATCATATCAATAAGATTTTACCAAAAATCTTCGATTTCGAAATCTTCCTTATTATCATGGTATTTAGGTCGTAAATTTTATCCATAAAGGGTTATGTGTAGGAAAAACTGTTATAATTAATGGATTTTTTTCCGATTTTTCGATAATTTTGGACATAAGTAAAGCTTGATAAAACACATTTTACGTTCCTTTTGTTAGTTAACTTTTTTCTTGAAAGTTAAGGTGTTTTTTTTGTATTTTAATAAAATTGAAATTATGTATTATGTATATTGTTTATTATAGGACACGAAGAAAGCTATTGCTCTTACTTTTAAATCATTATGACTGCTAGGTCATATTCATATCCGGTAAAATACGGAAACCTTTTAAGATCATATTAAGTTAGATCTTTGAACTAATGTATAAAATAATGTTTCAATACTTGATCTTATGATAAGAAGCAATGATTTTGACTAAATGCTTAAAAAATTAAAATCCAATGTATTTTTGTGACTTATTTCGCCAAATTCCTAACATGTCAAACATTGTGGCGCTATTTTTGTCTTCACCATTATTGAGTATAGTATAGCTTTTAAACAACAAACAATTCTTGAGCTGCTTAAGTCCTTTTCATACGCATATCTTTTCTCCGAAAACTTGATTATAACGACAAATCGTAGGGAGATATAAACTTCAGAAAAACAATAACAATTTACGTTTCATCGAATTCTGTGTAACATTATAAAAGTACAACTGTCGTTGTCGTTTCCAACTGTTGTCTCGTTTCTATATCCAACGATACGGTATATGTTTCTTGTATATATTTATGCGTTCCTGTGTACCAAAGTTCCAACAATTAAAGGTAACACCAAGGTAATTATAATCTTTTTTGTTTGTTTAGTTTTCTTTTAAATTTGGCAAATTCTATTCCTTTAAATAGAGATGCCATTTTTATCGACAATAAATGTAAATATATAACGTGCACTTTTCCTAACGTAATATTCTATGATTTTGATATTTCTATTATTTTTTACTGTATATTAGAACTTGTAAATGTACATAAATATGTTTAGAAATCAAAATAGTAATTACTCGTGACACATATCAGAAACCCATTCGTTTTTAATTGATAAAACTACAAATATAAGCATCCTTACTGAAAAGTTCAATAACAGTTCTGAGGTAACCAATTTGATAAATGTTTAACAATACTCGAACATGTTTAGTATCAAACCCCATCAGGATCAACCCGTTGTTTTCTTAAGCAAGAAACTTTACAATCATGCATTGCTTAGTACATTTTGTACTGGTTGGTCCCACGAATGGATCCAAAAGTGTGCCTATATTAAAGCTTACAGCTTCCTACAAAATCTAACTAGAATAAATTGTGTATTAACCAACAACTGAACATTACCGTCGAGGAAAATTTATATTATATATACATGATTCGTGTATTTAGATTATTTATCATGATTGTTCGTTTATAACGTTTATTCTATCATTTTCTATGATATTGCAAGGATTATATAGCTTTTTATAAAACACTTTTCAATTTGATTCAATGTTTATATGAAACCTTAAAACATGTTTGCTAACGGTATCGATCATTCATACAGTTCATTATAGTTTCAGTGGTGTAAACTAAAAAGACTATTTATCAAGGTCTAAGACAGCTCTTCTTAAAGTGACATTATGCCCAACACAGGTTAATTTATTTATTATCCTCCATAATACATGAAGATTTGAACTATAATTATACAACCAGTTTTTTAAATAACTACAGACAAAACAAGTATACAAATGTGATATATACATTACACGATAGAATATAGATAAACAAATGCAAGTAATCTAAAAAATGTATACATTGGACAGCACAATTATATGATTTGCCCCTAACTGAAAAGTATAGCACTGAGTAAGAATTAAGACGGGGAAAAAATGCTTGTTTATGATTTAGACTTAATTCCCTCTAACCCGGCCTAGTGCGAAAACGAAACACTTAGGAAATAGAGAGTAGGGAAACAAATCTACAAGTTTTAATTCAATGACATTTTTATTAAAACCTAGACCAGTTCACTAGATAATCGAAATGTCAAAATAAATTAACCTTTTCTCATATTTACTTTCAATATTATTATTTATTTTACATGAACGATAAATAACTCACTAGGCCCTGTGAAATATGTGTAATTATCCGTCGGAATATATCTGTAACTTTCAATTTATAAAAAGAATGGGGCAATTTTTTTATGTATTTAGGTAGATTTATTTTTTAACCCTAAACATTTGCAAATACTAGTATCATGTGTTGCACAATCACCATTATAACGCCCAGCACTTTATTGAGACGTTATGCTAAAAGGTATTAATTTCAGATAATTTATGTAAAAGTTGTTTGAAAACCAGTTCTATCGTTGTAGCAGATGATCCATTCGTGTTTAAATATGAAAATATTTTGATAAAGTGTTTACAGGGGCGTATCACGTTGGGGGACAGGATCTGACATCCAAGCGTCTGTGGATAAAACAGCGTTTTGTTTTGCTGCTTATGCATGTACCAGTGTCTATTCTAGGATTTGAAAAAAAAGGGGGGGGGGTTATTGAAAAGTGAGAATTTATTACATTTGTTGATCTTTTCCCTTCTTTGTCTATGTAAAATTTCCCCCCTTCCTCTCAAAAAAATAGGGGTGAATTCTCAAAAATAGGGGTGAATCCCCCATCGCCCCTCTGCATGTACAATGATAAGATAGACAGTATTAGGATAAAATTAAACAAGAGGGCCAAGATGGCCTTTATCAGAGACGTAAAAATACATGTATATTATATGTCTCTGCCTTTATATCGCTGAACCTAGTTTTTGCAGATAAGGTACGAAAATATGTAGTACGAATTAATGTAAGTTATCTCCCTTTAAAATGTAAATCATTGGCTATGACTAAAAAAAGGATTGGAGCACCACACTAAATACCGTTTTCCGGTATATACCGGACAAGGCGCTTAAATGATAAAATGCTAAAATCTTGTCTTTTTACCCAACGGAATGAACTTTAACAGGTCTTATTCATCTTTTCACATCACATCAAGTACGATAATCAAAGAAAAATGTAAAATTCGGCGAAAAAAACGATATTTGTCTATTTTGTGATCATGATGTCTGCAAGCGTCTAGAGGTACTGCTCAAATCCTGTATTGAGCTAATTAAGGGGGCAGGGGACCTAAAAATGAAAAATTTTGTATTTCAGTGTGACCAGAAACACAATTCCAATTATTTCAAAATCTGTTTCACAGGCAGATAACCAGTTGCACAGCATTATTCAATGAAATATGACATACATTGAAGAAAATAATAGTTTGCATGCATTGCTCCTTCAAAAAATGACTGACAGCAATTTATATGTACCCCCACCCAGCCAAAATCACACCTAAAATATACCAATATGGGCAATCTTCATGAAGGTGCAGCATACTCCAGAATCCGCCCGATTCCTTTAAAATTATCAGTAACACGCAGTGCAAGCTATGGCATTTTCAGAAATGACAAATAAAGTGTCTGTCATACGTTTAGATTTTTCACAAAATTTATCTGAAATTTCTTACTTGTTTGGCGCCATCTGTCAAAGCTTGATTTTTAACTTTTTCACCTCCATTCGGAGAGTCAGAAATACATACAAAGCTACCAAAATGCTTAGTTTCGGGTAAAACCCCAAAAATATATCTCATTTCCTACACACAAACAAGAAAGAATTACAATGACAGAGAAATATCAGAAGTTATCAGTACCTTCAAAACACCATGTCTGAGTTATTAAAAAATTTGACCGGGGCCATCATTCGAATATGTCCCCTGCCCCCTAAATCCTAAATCATTTGCAACACGTTTTCAGATTTTTGCATGAAAATCCTTTGAATAAAGGACCAAAGAGGTAATTTCAAACAGTAAAAATGTTAACATTATTAAGGTTTTACTTGAATATGTTTTACTGTAGCGAGTTGATTGTTTTTTTTAAGGTTTTACTGACAGATAAAGTGATAAAGTGACGTGACAAAAGTTTCAGACTTAGTGTCATATATTTTCGCGATTTTCAAGATTATTTCAGAATGCAGAAATTTTCTATATTTTTGTAAAACTTGTACAAATGCGTTGTGTAATTATTGTACTGGGATCCTTTATATTACGGGACAAAATATGATTTTTCAAATTTGCGCTGTTACTTTTATTGAAACCATAAAACAGAATAGATCTATTTTTACCCAGTTTATTTTGGGTTCTTAATAGGGTAATGTAAAGATTCGCCACACTAATGATTCGCCACATAACAATTCGACACAGAGTAATAACGATTCGCCACAGTTAAATAACAATTGGCCACGTGTTCAAACGTTTCCAAACTGTTGATGGAAAACTTTTTTCCTTTTCCTGTTTTTATATTCATAAATTAATTACACTAAATACAGCTTTTATTGAATAAAAACACACGAAAAACAAATATTTTATTAACAATATTTCATAACACATTTTATAACTTCATTATTTACATAAAGTGGAAAATTATACTAACAACTAAAGTGTTTTTTTTTTCACTTTTTGGGGGAAGGGGGTCAGTGCCCTTTGGAGGGGGAAAATTCTATAGGAGGGGGAATTTTATTTGTTGACTCATTTTATAATGTTTTCTTTACCGTGGAAAAGGGGAGCAACTCTTGCAACAGAAGTTTAAAATATGTCTCTTTTTTTTAATATACGGATCTAAATATCAATGCGTCGCATATTAAACTTGTTGGGACGCCGGGAGTAGCTCCCCTTACCTACCAGAGAACAATTTGTAAACAACCTTGCTTAACAGTAACTCTTACAGGCATTAAATAAACATTTTTCGGCTGTTAGTTGCAAAAAAATGATATTTATTGCACGCTGCAATATAGGGGGAAATGTAGGCTTTGAGGGGGGAAAAAACATACTATGTTGAGGGGGGAATGGGGCCGAATTTCCCCAAATATTTTGGTGAAAAAAAACACTGAACTTTTATAGAATAAAAACACATGAAAATGAATATTTTATTAACAAAATTACATAACACATTTTATAACTTTGTTATTTATATAAACTGGAAAAATATAATATTATAACAACTTTTATAGAATAAAAACACACGAAAATAAATATATTTTATTACCAAAATTACATTTCACACTGTAGATAAGTTAAACTCCGTTATTTGTATAAACTGGGAAATATAAGAAAACAAATTTTATTGAACAAAGACACATGAAAATAAATATATTTTATTGCCAAAATAACATTACACATTGTAGATAAGTTATTTATTCTGTCGCCTCTACGGAGTAGTGGCGACATATAGGGATCACTTCTCCATCGTCTGTCTGTCGGCTCTCACAGGAGAGTAATTATGTGGCTAGAGGGACAATAGGTAACTGTTCTTTCTCTTTGATGTCATTCATTCCGTAATGCTTTTATGTGGCTGTTTTCTTTTGTGTGGCTAAAAAGAACAATAGAGAGCAATAGAGTAGCCCACATAATTACTGTCCTGTGAGAACCTCCGTCTGTCCGTCCGTCTGTCACAAAACTTGTCCGGACTACTCCTCATAAACTGCTGGTGCAATTTCATCCAAACTTTACAGGAATGATCAGTACCAAGTCTAGTTGTGCATATTGTCAGCATTTTCCGGTTCAATGATTTTTGTAAGAGTAATGGCCTTTAATAATTTTTATTTTTAAAGTTTGTCCGGACTACTTCTCTTTATACCACTAATGCAATTTCAATGAAACTTTACAGGATTGATCTGTAGCTCAAGTCCTTGCGCATATTACACATGTTTTCCGGTTGAATGATTTTTGGCCGAGTTATGGCCCTTTGATAAAAAGTTTTTTTTTCTGTATGTTGACAGATCTATACACAAAAGCTTGTCCGACTACTCCTCATAACTACTGGTGCAATTTCCATCCAAAACTTTACAGGAATGATCAGTACCAAGTCTAGTTGTGCACTGTCCGTCTGTCACAAAAAAACCTGTCCCAACATGAAATTGGCTATCATGGAGGCGACACATGTGATCACTGATCGCTCTTGTTTTGTCAAATAGAAAAATTGTTGATAATGAATAAACAGATTAATGCTAAGCGCTGGTAAAGAACTATCAGGATTACAAAAAAAATATTGCTTGTTTGTGACCTAAACAATTTCAGCACATTCAGTGCTTTGATTTATCTTCGTGCAATATTAATGGTATAAAAGTAAGATTTGTGGATTTTTTTTAAAATATAAAAATCAGCCATCTGAATTTTGTTCATGATATTTTTGTTTAATGTCACCGATTATTTAAAATAACCATTCATTCACTACATATGAAATTATATATATATAATTATATTAATTGTTTATCAGAGAGTGAGAAAACCTCAGCAACCATGTGTCAAACAACGTCAATATGACTAGGAACAGATACAATGATAAAAGAAAGCCAAAAGAGTGCAGCAACAGAAGGAGGAGGGATAAAAACACATTTGAGAGAGGAAGAGGGGCCTCATAAAAGACAGCTTGAAGAACTGTATAACAAGCAAAACATGCAACACAAGTGTCTGCTGGCCGTCAGCAGGAAAGAGAAGAATAGACAGAGGCAGAATTTTGAGTGATGCATGGCGTATTGTTTAAATGATCTGCCAAAACACTCATATCATTCAGAAAGGACAAGATTTCTTGTAAGTTTTAACCGGTATTTTTCAACCTACCTAAATGCTCTTATCTCACAAAGTGCTCAGAGGTGAGATTTTTGAGATGGCAGTGTGTAATTCTTTTGTGGTCTTTTCATTGTCCACAATTTTCTTTATTAAAAAATGATGTCTTCTTCTAAACAACTTTGAATGGATTTTGGGACCACATAGCCAAGTTCCAGTCTGTCGAATTTTTATGTGCTTCTGTTCGGCAAATGCTACATGAGAAATATTTAAGGTGACTTGGTCTTTGCATTTAAATTTTAAGAAGAGTTTAAATTAATTTTACAATACAAGTCTATATAAATTAAGTGGCCCCCATGGCACAACAATTTCTAACCCCAGGAGCATGATTTATTTTACTTTTATAGAGAACTATAGATGATGCTACATGTCAAATGTCTAGGCTTTGGGAATTGTAGATTTTGATTCATGAGTAGATATTTAAAGTTTAAGATCACATCTATCTATGTTTAGCTTCTGTGACCAATTTATGTATCAGACTCCTGGAAACATTAATATCTCATTATCCCCCCGCACAACAAAGTTGTAAGGGGGGTATACTGGAATCAGCTTGTCCGTCAGTCCGGCCGGCCGTCCATCCGTCGGTTTTTTCTTGTCCGCCCAATAACTTAAGATTCCTTTGACCCTTAGTCTTCATATTTGGCATGGAGGTTAGTCATGATTAGTAGATGACCCCTATTGATTTTGAGGTCACTAGGTCAAAGGTCAAGGTCACAGGGGCCTTGACTTCAAAAAGCTTGTCCGCCCAATAACTTAAGATTCCTTTGACCCATAGTCTTCATATTTGGCATGGAGGTTAGTCATGATTAGTAGATAACCGCTATTGATTTTGAGGTCACCAGGTCAAAGGTCAAGGTCACAGGGGCCTTGACTTCAAAAAGCTTGTCCGCCCAATAACTTAAGATTCCTTTGACCTACAGTAGTCATATTTGGCCTGGAGGTTAGTCATGATTAGTAGATGACCCCTATTGATTTTGAGGTCACCAGGTCAAAGGTCAAAGTCACCGGGGCCTTGACTTCAAAAAGCTTGTCCGCCCAATAACTTAAGATTCCTTTGACCCACAGTCTTCATATTTGGCATGGAGATTAATCATGATTAGTAGATGACCCCTATTGATTTTGAGGTCACCAGGTCAAAGGTCAAGGTCACAGGGGCCTTGACTTCAAAAAGCTTGTCTGCCCAATAACTTAAGATTCCTTTGACCCACAGTCTTCATATTTGGCATGGAGGCTAGTCATGATAAGTAGATGACCCCTATTGATTTTGAGGTCACCAGGTCATAGGTCAAGGTCACAGGGGCCTTGACTACAAAAAGCTTGTCCGCCCAATACCTTAAGATTCCTTTGACCCATAGTCTTCATATTTGGTATTGAGGTTAGTCATGATTAGTAGATGACCCCTATTGACTTTGAGGTCAAAGGTCAAGATCACAGGGGCCTTGACTTCAAAAAGCTTGTCTGCCCTATAACTTTAGATTCCTTTAACCCACAGTCTTCATATTTGGCATGGAGACTAGTCATGATTAGTAGATGACCCCTATTGATTTTGAGGTCACCAGGTCAAAGGTCAAGGTCACAGGAACTTTGACTTCAAAAAGTTTATCTGCCCAATAACTTTAGATTCCTTTGACCCACAGTCTTCATATTTGGCATGGATGTTGATCATGATTAGTAGATGACTCCTTTTGATTTTGAGGTCACTGGATCAAAGGTCAAGCTCATAGGGACTTTGACTTCAAAAAGTTTGTCCACCCATTAACTTAAGATTCCTTTGACCCACAGTCTTCATATTTGGCATGGATGTTGATCATGACTATAAGGTGACCCCTATTGATTTTGAGGTCACTGGGTCAAAGGTCAAGGTCACAGGGATCTTGACAAAAAAAAAGCTTTTCTTCTCAATTGCTAAAGAATGTCCTGTCCGCAATGTATTGATTTTGACATTTTCACATTTGAAGCATGTAGAATACATAACTTAGCAATGCACTGGCTTAGTAACCTCAGATTTGGCAGGGAGGTTGTCCTTGAGCTCTAAATGGCCACTGTTGATTCTGACAAAGTGGTATGCAGGGGTATTCACGCCATGATAGTGGCAGTTCTAGTTTGTACAGGACAACCTAGTCTGGGATTCAGGCATTGATATTTTTTGCTTTCTGAAATTCTGAAATATTTGCCACATTAAATGTGTATGATACACATGTATTATAATGTTTTATATACTTGTATTTTATTGCAGTAAAATTTGTTCTTTTGCCTTCAGATGGTAAAATAAAATAGAAAATGAAATAGAATTACATACACTGTAGAGGATATTTGTTTGTTTTTGTGTAAGATGAAATTTTATTTCATCGAGTGAGCTTTGAAAACAGTATTCTCACGAGTGGCGATATTTATTGCCCAATTTTCAATTTATACACCACTTATGTGGTCTCATCTTCTTGAATTCGAATATGGACTGCATGAATTTGATGAAAAAATCATTTTTAGCTCGACTATTCGCTAAGAATAAGTAGAGCTATTGTAGTCACCCGAGCGTCTGCGTCGGCGTAACCACTTATGTTAAAGTTTTTGTAATAGTTCAAATATTTTCAAAGTCCATTGACATATGGCTTTGAAACTTTGCACACTTGTTCACCATCATGACCCCAACCTGTAAACAGGAGGAGGTAACTCTGTCAAGCATTTTGACAGAATTATGCCCCTTTTTCGACTTAGAATTTATGTTAAAGTTTTTGTAATAGTTCAAATATTTTCAAAGTCCATTGACATAAGGCTTTGAAACTTTGCACACTTGTTCACCATCATGACCCAAACCTATAGACAGGAGGAGGTAACTCTGTCAAGCATTTTGACAGAATTATGCCCCTTTTTCGACTTAGAATTTACGTTAAAGTTTTTGTAATAGTTCAAATATTTTCAAAGTCCATTGACATAAGGCTTTGAAACTTTGCACACTTGTTCTCCATCATGACCCCAACCTGTAAACAGGAGGAGGTAACTGTATCAAGCATTTTTTTTACTATCAAGCACTAAGAATAGTCGAGCGTTGCTGTCCTACCGACAGCTCTTGTTGCATTATTTTGTAAAAGTATTATTAGTCCCCTACCGGTTTAACCGGAGGGGACTTTAGGTTTACCCCCCTACCGGTTTAACCGGAGGGGACTTAAGGTTTACCCTCCGTCCGTCTGTCTGTCTGTCCGTCCGTCTGTCAGAAAAAGTTCTGCCTAAAGGTTTTTGTAAAGCAAAAAAAAATATTGTATAACATGTGATTCTTTGTAATACCATAAATTTCCTATTAAACTCCCACGGGGGCCTATCATTTAAATAAATATGGTCTGGTGTTAATCACGTTAAGAAGTGTTAAAGTTTATAAGTTTATATGATACATTTTTAGCTCGACTATACGAAGTATATGGAGAGCTGTCCTACGTCCAGATTTTAGATTAAAGTTTTGGTGCAGTAAAATATTTTTCACTATAACTTTGTCATTTCTTAAGATATCAACTTCAAACTTCAAATATATGTTCCTTATCATCAACCACATCTTATGTGGAAAGGTTCATAACTCTAGCACCAATATTTTCAGATTTATCTCCCCTTGAACTTAGAAATTTCCTTAAAAAATACTATTTTTTACTGTTACTTCTTTATTTCTTAAGGGATCAACCTCAAATTTTAAGTATATGTACCTTATCATCATCACCATCTTATGTGACAAGGTTCATAACTCTAGCACCAATATTTTCAGATTTATCTCCGCTTGAACTTAGAATTTTCCTCAAAAAATACTATTTCTTACTGTTTCTTCTTAATTTCTTAAGGGATCAACCTCATACCTTAAATATATTTACGTTATCATCATCCCCATCTTATGTGACAAGGTTCATAACTTTAGCACCAATATTTTCAGATTTATCTCCCTTTGAACTTAGAATTTTCCATAAAAAATATTATTTTTTACTGTTTCTTATTTATTTCTAAAGGGATCAACTTCATACTTCAAATATATTTACGTTATCATCATCCACATCTTATGTGACAAGGTTCATAACTCTAGCACCAATATTGCAAGAATTATCTCCCCATAAACTTAGATTTTTTTAACTATAAAAATGTTATTTTTTTATAATAATTTTTTTATTTTTCAAGGTATCTACCTCAAACTTCAAATACTTATTCCTTATCATCAATTACATTTAATGTGACAATGTTCATAACTCTTAAAGCAATATTTACAGATATATCTCTCTTTGAACTTAGGATTTTCTTTAAGAAATATAATTACTTCTTTACTTTTTAAGGTATATACTTCAAACTTCAAATATATATTTCTAATCATTACACAAATGTTGTGTGACAAGGTCCATAACTCTAGCATGACTATTTCTAGAATTATTCTCCTTGATCTTGGAATTAATATTAACAAATGTTATTTTTTACTATAAATATATACATATTTAATCTTTCATAGTTTTGTCCTCCTTACTGCGTCCAGTATTTTATTAGTCGAGCTTCGCTGTCTCCTGTGACAGCTCTTGTTTAGTTTACTATAAAATAAATGGATTGATCATTCTGAAGGATTTGAATAAAATCATTGATTTACTACTGAGTTTAGCACTGGTGAGTAGAGTGGGCTTTAAAAACAGTATTCTCGCGAGTGGCATTTTGACAGAATTATGCCCCTTTTTCGACTTAGAATTTACGTTAAAGTTTTTGTAATAACTCGGAATACTTTCAAAGTCCATTGACATATGGCTTTGAAACTTTGCACACTTGTTCACCAACATGACCCTAGGCTGTAGACAGGAGGAGGTAACTGTATGAAACATTTTGACAGAATAATGCCCCTTTTTCAACATAGAATTTACATTCAAGTTTGCTTACCACCTCAGATTTTTTTATATTCTATTGACATCTGGCTTTGAAACAAGTTGAAATTTTATACTCTTCTTTCAGAGCATAATAAGACTTACTCCAAGACCTATAACTGTAACATGGATTTAAAGAAAATTTTTGTCCTTTTGTAAACTTAGAAAATTTAACATTATCAAGGCACTTATATTATCAAGCGCTGAGAATAGTAAGTCGAGCGTTGCTGTTCTACCGACAGCTCTTGTTATTTAAGATACATATTCTTTTCCTTGGGCCTGATAACATTTGATATTATTGTAATTTGTTAAAAATGAACAAATAATAACTTAAAAAGGTTCATAAAATGTTTCTTTACTTTAAAAACATAGAGTACCTTGTGTCTCTTGCATTGTCTCCAGAGCGAGTCTTTGTTTGGCGTTCAGTTGTAAATGAAATGAATTCGCTGCCACTTGCCTCATCCAGCCCAATATTGATATCTCCCCAACACAGTTGGTGAATGTCCTTCCCTGTCCTCATTCCAAAGTGAGACGTACAGTTGAGCCATAAAGAATGAATTAGTGCTTTTGGGGTCTTTGTACCAAGTGTCCCAGATTCATACATTTTTTTCAATCATTTCCTCATCAAGTGCCTGAGCTGCATGAGGTTTATTTCCAAGCCCTAACTTTTTCAGTTGTTGCTGCTTTCTTTTCAAAATTGCTCTTGTTTTTGCAAATTCCTTACCTTTAAATATGCTTACTGTGCTTTCTGCTGCTTTTAAATGCCTGTCAACAGACCCTATAAACCCTCTTAATGTTGTAGGCTCATATTCAGAGCCGTCTTTCTTTGTTACAGCAAGAATAAAGTCACATAAATAATCATTTAGTTGGTCTGGTGGAATGAATTCAGGTAGTCTAGCCTCATTTTTTGAATTGAAAAAAGCATTCACAAGTTTCATGTCAGAAACTGTTTTCTTTCTTGTATTTTCATTTTCATTTTCTATCAAAAATTCATCTGGGTTTACTTTTCTGAACAATCTATCACCTTTTTCTATAATTTGAAAGTCTCCATATGGTTCAGTGTCAAAGAAATTATCTGTTATTGCTGTTAAAATTTCCGGATCTATTTGACAGTTCTCCATTGTAGGTAGTTTGACAGATGTGCAGACGTCAAAATGATTGTTTGTAAATAATCTAAGGGAAGTAAGTTGTAAATAATAAAGGGAAGTAATGGGGCACCACATGGGGAATTTTTTAAATAAAGTAGTCCATACATTGAAAGTGTGAAATTATATTTTGATAATTTTCACTGTGAAATTATCAAATTAAATATTTATTTATAAATGGGTATTCCACTCAAAAGCATAAAATAAAATTATTTAACGGTAAAAACTGGTGTAGTAAGGTTTAAGGTACTGACATCTTCTTACCTGAAACCAGTGGTTAAAATAAATATACAAACGGGCTTGGTGTTTTTAGCTCTACTATTCAAAGAATATGAGAGCTATTGTAGTTGCGACAGCGTCTGTGTTGGTTAAAGTTTTGTAAAGTCAAATATTTCAATTATTGCTTGAGATATTCAATTGAAACTTACAATACTTATTTATAGTAACAATGTACATCAGTTTGCAAAGTTGCATAACTCTCCCTTTGAAACTTAGAAATTTTGGTTAAAGGTTAAAGGTCTTCAAATATATTTACTTGAAACTTTACACATGTACTTAGGGTCATAATTGAAGGTCACATCTCAAGATTCATTACTCTGCCATGTATTTTGACTGAATCATGCTCCCTTTTATACTTAAAAATTCTCCTTTTCTTGGTTAAGTTAAACATGAAAGTTTTGCATATCTCTGAAACTCAATAACTACCAGAGATTTTGATTTGAAACTTCACATATGCATTTAGGGTCATAATTGTAGGTCACTGACCAAGTTCCATAAATCTATCCTGCAATTTTAGGCTGATATATCTCCCCTCATCTACTTAGTCTCTTGGTTAAGTTTTACATATCTCAATAACTATTAAAGATATTTATTTAAAACTTCCAATATGCATTTAGGGTCATAATTGTAGGTCACTGACCAAGATCCATAATTCTATCTTGCATTTAGGCTGATTTTTCTCCCCTTTTTCAACTTAGAAATTCATGGTAAAGTTTTGCTTGTAAGCTGTTATCTTGGGACAATTTTATGCATTCATAATAATAAAGCAGTGATTTACTTGATTAAACATCTTAATAACAAGCCTTTGTACCTTTTCGGTCAATTTTATGTATTCATAGGTAAGCATTATTATACTCAAAAAAACACCCTTGTGACAACTTTTTGGAATAGTCAAGCCTTACTGTCCTCCGACAGTTCTTGTTATATGTTGTTCTCCCCTCAAAACCTTTTAATTTCAAGAATAAAAGTTGACGAAATGTCAGTGAAATGTGTTTCTTCCTAGTATAATCTGATAGCCGGGAAGATAATTGATACAACATGATCACATGTCACAATAGTGGTTGGAAAAATCTCAGGATCCATTTTGCCGTGGCTTGTATTTCAATATGCATTTATGGTTTGGCTCACCAGGTATTCAAGTCCGGATATTTCCAGTACCATCAAGTGGTACTAAAAATAACCCAGACGAAAGAATACTTTGTAGTATAATAAAAGAAGGTATATCCCAGTGAATTAAAAGCGCATGGTCTGAGCAAAAACATTAAAATACAAACATTTCAAGGCAATATTTCAATTTCTTTTAGATGTTTTTGAGAAAACTTTTTAAATAATACTAAGACGGTGATTTTCAATTATCTTCTGTAGGCATGATGCTTTAAAATCAGTTTTGATTACATTTACTCGGATACATTTTAAATATAATTTGTTATTTATTCCAATTATATTATTTCTATAATTTTCCTTTGAATCTCTTTTTAATATTAAAAATATTCCAATGGATTAAGGTTATCTATAGGGACATCATTTTGTCAAAGACTTTTTTCTCTGCATCTCTTCTTAAATAGTCTTACTTTTGCATCACTGCAATTTGTTTCCTAATTGAATGATTAAAATTGTCATTGGCCTAATTCAAATTGTCCAATAAGATAGAGACTGGCTTGCTTATAATAGAGGATTTTGAATTAATTAATGCATGTTTTTTCCGTTAATCTATATCTGGGTGCACAGTTTTTAAGCAAGAATACAGTTTATAAAAATTATATTCCAGGATGGTGTTTAAATTTGAACTCCGATATTTGTAATTCAAGCGAATGTTCCATCTGTGTAAAAAATGATGAATTTCAATTTTAGATGGTGCTACTTCACGTCCTACAGTGAGATGGAATGATGATACGTCACATCGCGACCGAGAGGAAGAATTCATGTCAAGATATGATCGTGTGATAGGAGCCAACGAAGATCATTCTGTGTTTAAAACAAATCTTCCAGGTAAATTATGTTTTACATTGTAACGTCAGTCCTAAGAATGGAGAATATTAGGATGATATTTGAAATATGACTCTGATAATGTTGTGTTGTTTATAATCTGCAAAGTTTCTTCAGTCTAGAATTATATTAATTTTAGTATGAATGTTATAAAGTGTTGGTTAGTTTCAAGGGGAGAATATTTTGTACATCTATTTTGGTTTGCTTGTGACTTGGTTCAAGTTATGCTTTGTTACAGTGAATTCTTATATGGAAACTATAAAGCTAAAATAGGAAAGGTCATAAGCTTGCATCAATATTCCCTCACATTCCTTAAATAATTGATATACAGAAATAGAGTGCATGTAAGAATTATATATTTACAGGTTCCCAGCCTCAGACAGCAA
>NW_026864856.1:0-39620 GCF_026571515.1 Ruditapes philippinarum | reverse complement strand
AACCTGAAATTATTTTATAAATCCAAAGTACAAAATACAAAACCATGCCGCAAGTGTATGAATCCAAGGAAGCTATATATAAGATGATTTCCACAATATATAAACAAGAACAATATAAGACAACCATGGCTTTCCATAAGTACTCTTGAGTGCCAAAGACGGTACCGGTAAGTGCAAGTGCTCCTTTGCGTCATCACTTAATAATAATGTTGAAATTTTGAATTTTACAGCCACATATGTGTACATTGTATCATAGTTTGGGGACCTTTCTGTTGAAAATGTGTCCGAGTTAAATCGTATACATATACATGCACAGTGCGTTAACTGGAGTGCAGGTATTATTTACCCGCACTCCAGAGCATGCCCATTGATTGGCTCATCTGTGCTGGGGTTTACATATTGTGACGGAAGAGAAAGGGAAAGCGACAGAAATATCAAATTCAGATGCTCGTTCATTGGTTACTTATTCCCGGGTTTTCATATTATGACAACAGGGAACGTGTTTTTATGTTTGACTATGACACAAAAGAGAAAGAACATCAAAACACTCGGCAATCTGATTAATAATCGGGGCTACGCCCCCTCGTACAAATCAGATAGCCTCGTGTTTCGATGCTCTTTCTATTACAAATACGACGGTATTCATGGAACTTTAAATGTTACACATTCGAGGTGCCGTTCAATGGAATTTGAACAAAGATATTAGAGGTTTTGATGTCGTTTTGCGACAGTTGTTCTGACAGACGAATGCAGTCTTGATAACAGACTATTTCTCCCATCTATCTTACATTGTTATACTATTCTACGTTTAAATTACGGTCACTAAATTTCAATATTGCTGTGTTTTTATGATAATTAATCCCCAACCAGTCTGAAATTCCATTTTATAGTCTGATCCGCGCAGTCTGATCAGGATCCATGCTGTTCGCTATCAGTTTCTCTACTTGTAATAGAGTTGGTAAGCGAACAGCATGGATCCTGATCAGACTGCGCGGAGGCGCAGGCTGGTCTGGATCCATGCTGGTCGCAAACCCACTATGTTGGTTTTGTCGTGACGCGGCTCATTTGATTTCTGTTTGTTACTCTGTTAGTGTTTTGAGTGGTTCAGGAGCTGTGTGACTGATTGCTGTCAGAGGCTGTGTTCTGCTTTCTCTTGTAAATCTTTGTATACATATTTCATTATTTGAGTGATCATAATTTCTTGCGTGATCTTAATAAATGGCTATAAATACAATGTTTATTTAATTCTGTGTCCTGTTTAATACGGCAGTGTATAAGAGCTTTATGTTACTGACATAGATATTCATATACGCAATTAGACAGTCAAAACCAGCTCTTTTGCTAGTACTTTTTAATTAGTTACATGCAACTTTATTTACGGCACATATTAAGGAAAATAGGACAGCTTAACTTGATTTCTTTTATTCAAAAGCACTTACACTAAAAATTAAAAAAATGGATTGAAATGGAACAAGATGAACAAGATAGAGCGACGTTCACAGAGCGCAGTTTTGTCCCAGACTATCCCGAAGCAAGATTTCACAAGAACACGGTGCAGCATTTCTCTTAAGTTAAAACGCGAAGAATGTGAAACCGTGGGGAAAACACCATGTTAATGTCCAATCACCATATCGCGTCTCCGCGCTTATGATTCTGTATCAGCCAAAATATACTGTGGATTTATTTCTCTACCTTCGAATACCTAAAAAATATATGTATGAACATTGTAACATTAATATTAATATCCGAAACTTTACCTGTTTTACTGAATTGTGTCCAAGTACTATAATATAAATTGTACCGCTCGTGGTAGGTTTAATCAAACCAAGCCACATTTTCAGTTTGCGGCTTTGGGCTTGTGTGACTGATTAAGGTTTCCCCTATTTTTAAGTTATTATTGGCTGTTTTGGATTTCTTTACTACTAACTGTCCTCAATGTTGTAAGATGATAAACTCAAAATTGATACGGAGTGTAATACAAATTGAAACAAGAAGATATTTATTCTTCTTTGCAGTTCTTTCTTCATCATGTATAGTACCTGTATGATTATTATATTTTATTAAGATGTATCCACACTTACATTGTATTAACGTACGTGGAAATTCATGGCCGAGTTATGAAATAAAAAAGGCAGTTTAGAAATTTCATCCAATGACCACAGATGTAAAAAATATCCAACTTGTTAATTTCAATTTTGAGAATTTAAACGGACTCTTAGCTGTATCTGGAGTGGACATTATGCACTTCAGTTTGTATGTTAGGTTCTCAGAATTTCTTTTTTACATTTTATTTTTAATGCTGAAATAATCGTGTGTTGAATTACTCTGCAATATGAAACAAGTCACGTTTAGTGCTGGTATAATTTTATACATTCGCTAATAAATTTTATAATATAAATCAAATAAAACTCTTTATTCAGTAAATTTTCAAAACATTTCAAATTCAAAAGTTTATTGTATAAAGGATGTATATACAATGCCTATATTGCACAATACATTGCAATTTAACATTTTCAGGATATGTAACACAGAAAGTACATAAAATGTTTGCAGAAAAGACAATAATATATGTATCAAGAACGAATTAAACAATTTAAATATTCAGTAAAATAGAGTTGAGATTTTTTTTAATCTTCGACAGATCATTACTCGGCGAATAATATAAATGATAAAATTCTCCTGTAGATTATTGATATTACGATAATTTATGTACAAAATGTATGTTTTTAAAAAAAAATTCTCTGTTTTTCAATTGAGCATTCAATTTATTGAAATTGCATTAAAATTTCACATTTATTCTTTGAAGTCATTTAAATTGACACCAATAACATTATCAAATAGAATAATAAAGCTTGTCAAATGCAACCGATTGTCGCTGATACATGTGTTACACCAGGAAATGTTTTACCATTACACCGTTTACGTCATTCTTTCTATTTCCAATAAGGCTGCTTATACTGAGTTTGAACGATTAAAAAAAGTGGAATATTTTGTATCTGTTAGACTTTGAAGTATGATAATTTGGACCCAAGGTTGTATAAAACAACAGGTAATGTAGGCTGTTTCTTCTAAACTTTTCTAGTTTTTGCTCCTTAGCAAGCGTCCGTGTTGGACTTGGAAAATGGGAAAATAAATGCCTGTCCAAAATTATCTCGATGTCTGTTTGACATGTCTAATTGGAGTATACGTTGAAGAAATCGCCATTTTTTTCTTAGAGTCCTTTTTTTAATTGTATTGAAGTATTGAAGTAATTTCTTGGTTTCCTTGTTTTGAATTCAATTGCCCCCCACCAGTTGTCGTCGGCTGGTATCACATGAAAATTTATTGACCTCCGAATATAATTTCTCAAAGAATATAAATTTGCCGGTGTTAGTGAAGCCATCTTTACTGTAACTGACTGCGGCAGATTTTCCAGCACGGTAATAAAGTTCTGGTAAATTTCTGCAGACAATATTATCCACGACAACTCCACACGTTCAATATTCAACATGTCACGTGACAGTAACAATGAACTGGCATCTAGTTTTATAGACGACAACGTAACATTTACTAATGACGGTGTTGCTATATTTAATTGTAGCCTAGGTAACTTCCGCATTTCTAACTTTGTAAGAGTTGAATGTTGAGACAAGTCCAGGTTCAATCCCTTACAACCATAGCGGTCATGCCCTTTACAGTTTAAGAACTTCAATGTTAAATCTTTCATTGATTTT
Organism: Ruditapes philippinarum; assembly: GCF_026571515.1. Taxonomy (NCBI): domain Eukaryota; kingdom Metazoa; phylum Mollusca; class Bivalvia; order Venerida; family Veneridae; genus Ruditapes; species Ruditapes philippinarum. The sequence goes on along the minus strand of NW_026864856.1, from coordinate 35,907 downwards.
TGACCGGAGATAAAATTGAAAAATGTTTCCAGTATTTTTTGAGATAATGTGAAGTGGTAAATATGTAATAGAAAGAGCACCGAAACACGAGGCTATCTGATTTGTACGAGGGGGCGTAGCCCCCGAGTATTAATCAGATTGCCGAGTGTTTTGGTGTTCTTTCTCTTTTGTATCATAGTCAAACATAAAAGCACGTTCCCTGTTGTCACAATATGAAACCCCGGCAAAAATGAACCAATGAACGAACATCTGAATATGACATTTCGGTCGCTTTCCCTTTCTCTGCCGTCACAATATGTAAACCCCAGCAAAAATGAGCCAATCAATGGGCATGCTCTGGCGTGCGGGTAACTAATACCCGCACTCCAGTTAACGCACTGTGCATGTATATGTATACGATTTAACCCTGACACATTTTCAACAGAAAGGTCTCCAAACTATGATACAAGTAAGTATTGTAAGTTTTGTACTCGCGCCAAATTTTCAATCAGGTTTTCGTCATCATTTGTCCATTTACCAGTCATCAAAGTTACGTACTGTAAACTGGGAAAAATTATCCGATTTAACTCAACCTCCTTCTCCTCGTCATCCTCATAGTAAAATTTCTGTATATGACTGAGATCTACGAGGGAGAATAAATCTATAATTTCACGTAAACTGCTAGAAGTACGGCTGGTGTTTATATAAAGCGATTTTATGTTGGTTTTATTTTGTTTTAACAAACATTGTAACCGCTCACTGTGCACGGTGCTCCCGTCAATGAAGAAATCTTGTAAACATAATTGAATATTTTCACTTTCAGGCATTTCTTGTAAACACGACATGAACAGTTTCTGTATGTTATACAATGGGTTACTGTACTCGACACCTGTCCTAGTTCTATAGTTGCGTGTTATTTCGTCTTCATTTATCACAGACATCAAATCATTTGATATCACACACATCCAATCAGCATTCATTTCACTTATAAATTCATAGATTTTTGACATGTCTAGAATATCTTGATTAGTTCTACATTTTTCTAGAACAGTTTTCTGAGCCTCATTTTCAGAACTTATCAATATTGCGGCAAAGAATTCCTGAACTGTTTTGTGGCAAAATGATACTTTACTATTCTTTTTTGTTAGTGTTTTTGTTGTGCTTTCTGACAACATTCCTGAGTGAAGGATGAATTTTATTTCGTCTATTGAAAGATATTTTCTAGCAACTGATCCATCAAATACTAGTGTGTTTTCTCTTGTTTCATTGAATAACGTATAATAAGCTAATTTCCCTAAACACATCAGGAGTGGGTAGTATTTCGTACAGTTTTCATATTCAGCGAGGCATTCTGGGATATCACTATCAGAAAGGTCACACAATTGTTGAAGATCCCCATGCTTCTGAATCGTTCTTGATAAGAGCAGTTCTACTATATTTATATAAAGTTTATATTTTGAGTTTTCTATTAGAACACCGTCACACCATAAACAAATTGTATATATCAAAAGGAGAGGCACACAAGTAAGTTCGTCGTTTTGTCTGCTTTCGATACCTGATATGAACGCTGTGACATCACTTTGTAATGCATCCTTATTCGGATGAGATTTCAATCTTTGTAATATCCTTTCTGTAAGCGTGACTGCTGAGTCGTAACTTAGTTTTGTAAGTTCTACCTTTTTTCCTATTTGACACGAATTTAGATTCAAAACCCTTAATTTCCATGGTCGCGTAGTGGTCAGTATTGTACACTTTTCTCGGTCATTCCTATGGGGCATTGATCGCGCAGATCTGTGGCATTCCTTTTCGGGGTGGGTCCATTCATCTAGCCCATCAAGTATAACGAGGCATTTCTCATTTTTCAAAATTTTAAGGAGAAAATTCTCGGAAGGCTTTTCTTGTAGACCCAAATTTGAAACAATCTTTTTAAATATGAGATCATCTATAGAACATAAATCGTTCGAATCTCGCAGTAAGACCAGAAATAAGAAATCGAATCCCTGCATACAGTATCATCATTTTCAAAGAATTGAGTCATGTTTTCATCTGGGAAATGAACTTGACACCACGTGTTCGCCAGATAGTTTGAAAATGCAGTTTTTCCGAGGCCAGCATCAGCAATAACATGTATTTCTCGGTGAGCTTGATTTCCGGTTTTAAATATCGCCGATAACGATTTGACTGGTACTTTTTCACAATTTCTCGTCTTTGCTGAGATTATTAAGTTCAATTCAGGTCTTATGTAGAAAGAAGCCAAAGGTGTGTCATTTTCTTCGGAAAGGGCGACAGGAAAACTTTACTGTGTCTCGTTTTGTAGAATTCAATCAAACCATCTTTGAGCTCTAAAAAAAGAATTGTAAACTGTTAATAATTCAGGAATATAAACTAATGATAAAAAATGATGCTGAACTTTAAACTTCTATGTAATAATTATCGATGTGAATAGAAAAACAATTTACAGGGCTCCAATAATTGTTTCACATTGTTACACGTATTCAAAGTGTGCGCTTAATTATTAAATATTCATTTATTTGGTTATGTGTTCTATTCTGCACATTTGTACTGAGATATACGACAGGGTCTGAATTTCATCACTAGTACTCACTTAGAAACTAGACATAGCCGCCACATGAAGTCTTTTTCGTCAAATGTTATCATCCAATGGAAAGGAACAATGCCCTATCGGGACGCAGTATGCTATATGCGATAGTATGTTATGTATTTTTCAGCATGGCTTTGCAACACCGCACTTTGGGGTCCAACGCACATTGAGGTCAGACCCCAAAGTGCGTTACGTACTTTGGGGTCCAGCCCCAAAGCGTTACGCACTTTTGGTCCAATTCTGACCCAAAGGTGAGTTACATGGGCACATGAGCATTTTTAACATCAAACAAACGACCGCGCTTTAGAGTCTTAAAAATTCAATCAATAAAAATGAATTTTCATGATGTTTTAAAATCAAAGTCAATGGTAAACAAAAATCAAGGTAGAAAAAAGACGAATTGCATAAAATCGGATAACAATAGCTGATTATAGTTAATTTTATTTTGTTAAATCTAACGGTTACAATTGATTTTATCCTAATATTCAATTATGTATTTCAAAGAATAATGTGCCTTGAATGATAGTAGAAATAATAGAAACAATAGGGATAGTAAATGATCTTGTTCAGTATAAGGAATTTGCATCAACCTAAGAGCTAGAAATATTTTTCTCTCATGTCCGATTTTTTTAAAAGAATGTACACATTTTATTAACTCCATTGTTTTAGCTAATTGCACAATTTTCCCGTTTTTTATTAACACACTTTGTTCATGGCATAGACAAAGGTATAAATTCTGGGCAATCTTTATCAAAGGGGTGCCTGGTTATAAGTTTATTGGGCCATTGATTTAGCTTATCTAAAAGTGACATGTAAGAAACTTGACTGGGTGTAGATTCGACCTTCAGCTGTAGTCAGTACACAGCAATACTTAAAAATAGCATTTACTATTTAAGTAGTCACATATTAACAGCGGAACTTTATTATAATGTAAAGTTCTTACTGGGGATCTAGAGCACCATCGTCGGATACCCACGGCCGAACCATTAACATGCATGTTATGTAACATGTTTATCAATCGTGGGTATCCGACGATGCTAGAGCACAGGCGCTAGTCACATAATCCAATAGTTTACATAACCGGAAAATATAAGGCCCCCAACGAAACAAAACATCATGCGGAACAAGCAAGAACACTGCTGCAAGAAACGACTAGATCACGGTTATCCCTTTCTGGTCGCAATCTGAAAGCATCAATCCAAGTGCCAACGCTTTTTATTTCATAAAAATCTCTCAAATAGCAAAGAAATTGGGAAAAATTTCGCAAAAGGCCATTATTTTCAATTCATGTCGTTTTCGACGTAAAAACACGATTTCTGGTCGATTTTTAAGAAATAAACAAAAAACGGCTAGAATTTCCACGTACGTTCCATAAACAAACTCTTTTCCTATCGATCTGCGAAGTCGTCTTAACTGATCAAAAGCCATCTTCATACGTAATTCATTAAAAATACACAAGGATCCCGCTTGTGACAGTATTTTATCGCCATGTATAGCGCATGTATATACTGTTCCGCTCTGAATATTATATAAGGATTTGACTGGTTAAGATAATTATCGGAAGACAATTGACCAATCGTATAATACTATTTCTTTGCTTCATTTACCTGTCACTTCAAAATCAAAATAACGCACTTTTCTTGACCTTCGCTTTTACAACCAATATTTTTTAAATATTTGCGTACAAAGAGGGCTCTAGTTCAATTTAGACTTCGCAGATTGATAGAAAAAGAGTTTGTTTATGACATTAATGAGGAAATTTTAGACGTTTTCTATTTATTTCGTAGAAATCGACCAGACATTTGTATACCTGAATAGATTGGAAGTCGAAAACGACATGGATTGAAAAGATTGGCATTTTGAGAAATTTTACTCATTTCTTTGCTATTTGAAGAATTTAAATGAAATAAAAAGCGTTAACACTTGGATTGATCCTTTCGAATGTCCACCCAAGAGATAACCGTGATCTGGTCGTTTCTTGCAGCAGTGTTCTCGTTTGTTCAGCATGATGTTTGTGTTCTGTTGGAGACCTTATATCTTATTATTGTATATAGCCCATATAAAACTGTTTAAAAGGCCCTTTATGCTTTTAGTTGTATTTCTTAAATTTTGGTGTACTTCTATAATATCCAAAACGTTACTCATTGGCCAATTACCTGAACCATCTTTTTCATCTGTTGCTTTTTGGCAATAAGTACAGTTATAGTGAATTAGTATTTTATATGGAAGTCAAATACAAGCATCTTACATGATTTCTATGATACCATTATTTAAACATTGTAAAATTCATGTTGCCCTTTCTAAAGAAGTAACATTTTATATGTTTCTGAGGCATAATGTGCCTTTATGTGAAAACTCAATAAAAATTGACTATCACCCCTGAAAAATCAAGGGGGCACCCTCTGGCGAACGGTTGTTATGGAGCTGTAAAAAAGACTTAAGTTTGTTGATAAGTGTAATACTGTATTCATAAAGATCACTTATTATAGTCCGATCGAGAAACGTAATATTTTACCAGAACATTTCAATAAGGTATTTTTACTCGTAGTTCTTTGGAAAAAAAATATTAACTACATTTTAGTAAATCCCCATCATATCTAAAATGGGGATCAATATAGTAAAAAAAAAACACTTTCAAGTGAATGGCTGACAGATCAGGATCTTTTTCGAAGCATCTTTATTTTTTGGAATACATTCCAAATTCATGAACTATAGTACTTTGTTATATGGACACAATTTTTAGATATTTCAAGTGTTAGAATTTATAAAACACTTATCACTAAAGCATCAGTCATATTACTGCAGCTACATCAGAATTTAAATGGCACTGACAGTAAGATTGATGTATATAAGTATCGACCGTCGTCTTGAACTCCGCCTCAAATATTTCAATATCGCAGATCGAAAAAAGTCTGTACTCAGTATTTAGGCAGAACTCAGTTGACACTTTGAGAACTTTGGAGGCCAAAGTGCGTTGATATGTAACATATCAACGCACTTTGGGGTCAATTTCTCGATTTTGACCCCAAAGTAGGTTGGACCCAAAAGTGCGATGTGAAGTGTGACGCACTTTGGGGTCTGACCTCAAAGTGCATTTGATCCCAAAGTGCGGTGTTTCATGGCTTAATGCTGATGGATATATGCGGCAATATGCCATTATATTTTTTTTCGCATAGCATACTGCCACTGTACGGAATGCAACAGTTTGCGAAGACCTTTTATTTCTGTTTATTTGTCTCTTATTTGAAATCAACCAATCAGATGTTTTATTATAAATATCTGATCATTGTCTGTTATTCTTTTTATACTTGTTGTTCTGTGTAAACCATATATCAGCTCTTACTTTGTCTTTGGATAGACAGAACAACAGTATACATTTTTAAAGGCTACAGATCATTTGTTATCAGTGGACAATATAAAAAGAAAACTGGGCTAATAAATTATTATAATGGTGGCTACGGGTTTTTCGCTCAGACTGAACCTCTTTCCTGATGTTTGACTCCAACAAAGATTATTAGGAAACTTATTCATTGAATTTTATTACCAAGTGTTTTGTATACATCTGACCTTTTATTAAACTTAAAGTTGTACAAGTAATAATAGTCCAGTACCGTTAGTTAAATTGATAAATGATTATACAGCTCAAGGCTGTGTCATAATTTCAAAAAGACATTACGCCTCTAGAATCTGTATGGAAAGGAGCGATAACTCGCCCTGAATTAAGCTCAGAATTATAGTTTCCCACTATTAACAAGAAACACTACACATAACATTATCTATGTCATCTAGACAGTTTATATGAAATTTACTTCGTGATTCTTGCAAGGTATATATATATGGAATATGAAATATAAACTCCCGGATAAACCAAAATTAGAATATTGAAACCAATTGTTGGTATAAGAATTCGGTAATTGATTTTGTTCGAAATCTTTACTACCCTTCCTGCAAAATGGAAGGTCTTTTTTGTTTTTATTGTTTGGGTCTTACGTCACATGGACACAGTATAGGTCATATCGCGACGTTCCAGCTTTACTGGCGGAGGAAGACCTCAGGTGCCCCTCCGTGCATTATTTCAGGCACGAACGGGCACCTGAGTAGAACTACAGTCGTTCCGTAAGCTAGCTTGATAGCTTCATCACATGAAAAAATCCAAGTCCTGTCGAGATTCGAACCCACAGCCGTGAGGGGCAAGTGGTTTGAAGTCAACGACCTTAAGCACTCTGCCACGGACGCCCCTAAATGGAAGGTCTAGGCGATACTTATTAACTATTGTAACAGTTGTTTCGAACATTTTTTATGTCCGTTTTTAAAATATGGTTACTTTCGTTACTTTCCGAGTGTAAATATCGACAATGTGTTAATATAATATATATAGTCGGGAAATAAAAATGCCATGTACGAGTAGTATGCCTGGTAACACTTTAAGGAAAAGTAAAAATTCTTTTTTTGGTCTTGTAAGTAATTTGTTTGAATAACAGAGCACTTGTTAAATGATACCTCGTGCAATGGTAGGTTCAACTCATTATTGCATAGGTGATTTTGTATGTTTTGTTACGTTTTTTTTCAAGTACAGTGGCATTTTCCCTTCCACTTTTAGTTCAGCACTCACATTTTATGTATTTTAACCAGGCGGCACTAGGCAACACTTCAGAATAGAAAATTAACGGTATTCGACTACTGACATTTAAGTTTTTGACATGTTGTAACACTAGGTTTTTCCAGTTCAGTTTTATGTACCGGAATAAAGGAGATTACATCCGGCAAAACTGTTTTTTATTATTTTGCCACACCGTACTGGTTATTTCTTACTGCACACACAAGGCTAAGTATTCAGGGGTCATTACTTCATGTTTAAAGCATCTCCTATTGGTATCGAAGGTTGCCACAAACTTTCATTGAAATCCAGTGAGTACTTGCAGAGAAATATTGCGGAAACAAATGTTACTCTGTATACAAAGCACATCGCTAATCAGGGGCTATAAATCTGTTTTAAAAAGTCCGACCGGGACAGTCTAATAACATACGCATCTCCTCCTGGTGTTAGAAGTACTCACAGACTTTATTGAATTCATCTGGGACATGATATTTAGGTGTTGTTAAGAGAGGATTCGGCTCAATGGAAGACCGTTGTAAAGAGTTCCACTGTATCTTTCAGTCATAGTTTTTACTTGATTCAAAACAATTACGAACATCAATGAGGCATCCTAAAAAGTGATTATAAGTTTCTAGTCCGACGCGTTAACCAGTTGGTAATGCCACCAATTAAAATTATTGAAGATGGTTTTCGTAAGCATGAAATACCATGAATTAATGAACGTTTTAGATGAACAAAAAAGTTTGACTCTTTCCTAGTAACTATAGCACAAAAGCCACGACAATTGCTTCGTTGAACGGTTTTCAGCGTTATTCATTCTTGCTGATGAATGGATGTCGATGTTATCATTAAAAAGAGGCGAACGGGTGCTGACTTTACTCAAGTTGTGAAGACATTCAATTTTTAATACCCTATACCGGTATCTTTTAAAGAACAAGCTTTTTTGATAGTATGGTTTGGAAGTTTTAATGACGAAATGTTTACATTTACGAATCGTATCTTAAAATAATATATTGACCCGCTGTCGACGGTTGAACGGCTGTCTGCCCATTTGATTGTACGACGTGAGGTTTAAAACATTAAGAATAGGATATGGCGTTAGAATTCGAATTTATAAACTTTTTTCCTCGCTGTGCCATTTTAGGACATTAAGTTGTGACTCAGTCGTACACGGAAACGTTCGAGGCTGTAGATGGTTACATTAAGAGCGCCGACATCAACTTCCGGGTCAAAAATGAAATCGACGAACGCGCACGCCGATTTCCAGGCACACCTCCGCGTATTTTACTAATTAGATCGTTGAATAAGAATCAATGAAGTATGCTGATCTTGAAAAAGCTGAATAAAAAAGCAATAAAAGTCTATTTTAGTTAATAATGTTTCGTTTGTTTGTTTGTTTTTGTTTATTTTACGCCTTTTCCAATAGTATTTCAGTCATATAGGCGGGTAGTTTCCTAACCATCGTTACCTGGAGAGTTACACCAGTACTAGACTTCCTTCCTCCGCGCTAAACTACGAAAGCATCTCCCGGGGATCGAACCCACGCCAGAGAGGTAACTGGATTAGAAGTCATCGACTCTAACCCCTCTACCACGGAGGCGGTTAGTTAATAATGTGTGGTGACCATTAAATTTTTGTCTGTAGCAAAAGTGTAGGATTTGTACATGCATTTATTTAATTGTCGATTTTCGTTATATTTCGATTCTCGAAAAGCAGACGTCAAATAATGTTAACCTAATTACAGACTCAATTTATCTATGATTACCAACTTCGTTTCCATGAGCCCCTAGTTCAATTCCGACAAAATTTCAAAATCGTCGGCAATTAACTTGGCATACTAATGTAATTACTATACATGTATATTATGACGTAATTTGCATAATAAAATATTAACATTCCTCGCAAAGGAAAAACAAATACAATTATGTGTTTAATGTATGTATTTCTGAGTTTCTTTGATGTAATGTATTTCGAATGTATTGTTTATAATTCATATTATCGGGCTGCAATAAGGGCTATTATATCATGAAATCTATTTTCGATATTATTTTATGGATGGAACATTTCAATTTACTTTCAGGCAATCATAATTATTAATTACAAACTCGTTGAATATAATCAGACACTTACAATCATTACATATGATTTTATATTCTAAGTTTTCAGTTAAATTTTTCAGGTTCTTTGGGATCATTGATCCAAGAATATCAAGTGTTGAAAATTAAATACCACTATAAAAGCCGGTGTAAGGAGACGCGAAAGATGTTGCACTTTTCTATTTTTGGTCATGAATAGACTTCATCAAACCGAGTCTACAATTTCCATTTATTTTGTTGACTTCCACTGCTTCTTAGGGATCACCTCCATTCCAGACGCGTACACATATAGTTGATAATTTACGTTCCTTCAATGAATAGATTTGAATAACACATTTCATTTTATTTTTTAAATAAATTGGGGCTTTGACGGGGAACAATTATTTTCAACAAATTTTGCGGCATAATACATCTGTAGATCTAGTTATTTTAGCGTGTAAGACTCGATGTTTTCACAACTTATCGACACAACTTCATGTCGCAGTCGTTTTTGGAACTGGCAAATTATTTGGACAACAGTCGCCGCCCTTGTAACCAGACTCGATGAAGATACTGTTGCGAGAAAGATGCGAACAACTCCAACACCCTGTGAAAGGTGAAATGTACTGACGACAGACTGTAAATCAAGAGCGATGTTTTGCTTAATATCATGGTTGAGCAAAATAAAACTTACCCTTCTTGTCATTTTGATACTTTCTCTCCTCTGTATGTACTGATGAATCGATTTCGATACTTCTCCCTGTTATGAAATACAGACAATACAATAATAAATTATGTTGAATTTAGTCAATATTACCACTATAGTTTCAACCTTATTCTTTCTAGTAGCATAAACTTGAACTGTCAGTAAATGTTACGAATACCCTCGCGTACAGTCTTTATTCCTAAACCAGAGCGACAACTAGCATGGGCCAAACAAAGTATTCCATTATTCGGACTACGGACCGATTCCGGGTTTTATGCAGAATTTTGAGATATCGGAGCGGAATACTGCATGCGAAACTTTTGAGCGATTCGGAAATTTGAACTTTCTGAATGACGAATTAACACGAACGTCATACTTGAGCAACATCACATTAAAGTTTTGTCAAGCGTTGTTATGATCAGATATGATCTACGCATTAATAACAAACATGCCAAATGTATGACATTTAAATAATGTTACTTTTAAGGTCAATGCCATACTTTAATTTATAGATTAACACAATTAACGTATTTATTATAGGCGATAGTACATTCTTAATCAGAACAGTCTATTAATTATAAAATAGATTGCACATTTAAATGATTTTGCTCAACCTGTCTATGTCATTGTAAGGTCAATGTCATAACTGAACTGCTTACCAAGACAATTATATGGTTTGTCCAAGTATCTAGAACTCCATTGATAAAAGGGTATGTCCAATTTAAGAAAGAATTAAACAATAAGGGAAATACCATAATTATACCGGTCAAGGCTAGCGAAAGCCAAGATAAAGTTCAGTGTGACCTACTTGAAGACATTAACTCATAAACTGGCCTAAAAGAAAAGGTCACATCAAAATAATTTTTTTTAAACCAATTTGACCTTAAAAGTCAAGGTCATTTGATGCTTAAGGAATGACTTGAGGTTCTCATCATAATCGATTTTGGATAATTGATCAAGTATCAACAAATCCACTCGTTAATTACAAAATAATGGCTTATCTGAGCAAACTTCAACAATATTTTTATCATTCAGGTCAATGTCAAATTAAGATCAAGATCACATTAAGTTAATCAGCCTAGAGGTATTGTTAAAAGGGTTGTTATGTCAAAGTATGAATACTGCACAAACATAAATGACAAGTTAAAGTCAATTATAACCAATTACAGCAAATAGGACTTTAATTTAAAGGTCAATGTCATTGATTTGTCAATTCATATTCCTATCAATATGAGCAAGACACAGACAACCAGACGGTCTAACATGCAGTCAATCTCAAGCTTATATACACCTCTAACAACTTTTGTTATGCGGGCTGTGAATAAATAAATTACATAATTTAAAGTACATTCATGGATGGTAAATGAATCTAAAATAACAAAGTTTAAAGTAAATAATAATTGAGTAAGGATTTTCTTTTGGAAGGAGTTATTTTCTTGTATCATCCCATTCAAATAATAAATGAGTAAGGACTTCCTGTTGGAAGGGGTAATATGGTTGATTATAATTTGTCAAACGTTGACATCTTATTTAGAGATATTTAATGAGCAAGTTCAAGACACAAAACTGAAAGAAACTGTTTCATATTGATGTAATTATTCAATAGTTATCCATCGCTCGTATCATCCCTGAGATTGATTGATTAAACAACTACTCACAAATGTTATCAATTTTCGGTTACATTAATAGATTCCGCGATACATTTTCAGATTCTCTTGAAATTACTGGTGAAATATTGTTGATTTACTTTAAATTTTAACGGCAAGATATTGAATCATTTATATGAACAAAGTGGAAGAAATTGATTATAAAAAATCATGACATTCAAAATGTTTACCAAATCTTCGATATAAGCAATTTTTGTTTTTCTTCACTGTAATATTGGTGATATTCCTGACAATTGTTTGGGAGGGAATTATCTACCATGTCAAATCGACAAGCGGAGATTTACAAAAGTGTCAAAAAGATTATAGAAATAAAAGAGTTGATATGTAACGGATTGGAAATGTCAGGAAAAGAATTTATTTATAGAATGCCTTATAAGAATTATCGCCATTGACAAGAAAGCTTGTCATATAAGTTTTATTGCATTTGTTTGTATTCTTGTTAATATTCTTTTCTCTGTCTTTCAAATATTATCTCAATAATGTCCATTTCATTAAACAATGTAGTATTAAAGCTTAAAAAAATAACAAACCTGCCCCTTGCCGTCTTTTGATCTTATCAAGGTCTTTCTTCATATCAGTTACATTTTCCTTTATGTCTTCAATGTCTCCCTTCACCGCAGTATCATTATCTTTTACGTCTTCAAGGTCTTTCTTCACATCAGTTATATTGTCTTTTATGCCTTCAAAGTCTTTGTTCAATTCAGTTACATTTTCCTTAACATCTTCAAGGTCTTTCTTCACGTCATTTACATTTTCTTTCACGTCTGCCATTTTCTGTTTCAGTCGGTCAACATCGGCTTCATAGTCCTTCCACTTTTTTTATTTCTTCCTGTATCCTTTTGTCTTCTTCCAGATCAAGAGGACAAGTTTTAAATTCGTCGATTGTTTGCTGAATATTCAAAGCTGGAGAACTTCGGCGAACAAGTATCTAAAACCGGAATTTAATAACAACTTTATCATTTAAGTTTCGGCGTTTGATGATCTTTATAAGTGTTTTTTGAAAATGTTGACCCGACAAATTATCTCTTGTATCATAGTTTTGGGACCTTTCTGTTGAAAAAGTGTCAGAGTTAAATCGTATACATATACATGCACAGTGCGGTAACTGGAGTGCAGGTATCAGTTACCCGCACTCCAGATAATGCCCGTGGATTGGTTCATTTTTGCCGGGGTTTACATATTTTGACGGCAGAGAAAGGGAAAGGGGCAGAACTATCATATTCAAATGCTCGTTCATTGGTTAATTTTTTCTGGGGTTTCATATTATGACAACAGGGAACGTGCTGTCATGTTAGACTATGATACAAAAGAGAAAGAACACCAAAACACTCGGCAATCTGATTTATACTCGGGGGCTACGCCCCCTCGTACAAATCAGATAGCCTCGTGTTTCGGTGCTCTTTCTATTACTTAAGACATGAAAAACAAAAATGCTGAACAAGACTGTCATGATGACCTGTACATCGCTCTCCTTATTATAAAGGCTCTTGATGACAATGAACAACTAACACGGTTTACTATGAACAAAAAGCAGATATTAAGCATAACTTTATACTGATATAAAAAAGTCATATCTGCGTCTGAAATCGTGTAAATGTTTACAGGTTGTTATTGCTAAGAAAACATCATAAATTATTAAAGAATTCACTTGTGGCTATACAAAACCATTGATATCCTTGGAAGTTAGTGGTTACTTTGAAAGTCAGTGGTTGATTCCCACGATTAAAAGTCATTAGTTTCTATGGAAAGTTAATGGTAGCTATGAAATTAAATGGTTCCTATAAAAATCACTGTATGCTATGGAAAACAATAAATGCTAGTGGAGTAAATGGCTTCTATTGAAGTGACTGGTTGATATTAAATTAATTGTCTTGGAAATCAATGGCTGCTATGGTACATCAATAGTTGAAGAAAAACACTTGTTCATAAGAAACTCAAACTTTGCTAAGGAAAAAGAACGGCTGATGTGAAAAAAGGTTTCTTGCTTAAGAATGTAAATGGTCGTTTTTGAAGTCACTGGTTAATCTGGAATGTCCACGATTTCTATGAAAGCCACTGGTTGCTATGGAAAGTCAATCGCTACTACAGAAACAACTAGTTTGCTATTGCAGACACAAGTTGCACTGAATAAACTGGAAACCTGGACATTGTAAAACGCTGATACTACTAGAAACCTGAAAATCATGATGGACTGAAAGTTTCGAAAAGTACTGGAATTACCGGAAGCCTGAAATATTAAAGCACTGAATATACTGGAAAACCTGAAAATTGGAAGAACTGCAATTACTAGAAACATCGAAGTTAGGCAGCATTGAAAGTATTTAAAACCTGAACATATTGAAGAACTCAACCTGAAAACTGACGCACTGGAAACACTGGAAACCCTTAGATCGTGAATTTTTGGACACCTGAAATGACTGGTACTTGAAAATTGTGAAGGACTGTAAGTACTGATACTTGTAAATTGTGACGCACTAAAATTACTGGAATTGAAAAATCGTGAATCTATGAAAGTACTTGACATACGAAAATTGTGACGCACTGAAAGTACTGATATTTGAAAAGCGTAAATGTTTTTTTAAACAACCGTTCGCAGAGATGAGTCAAAATCATTCACAATATTGTGTTGGACAATTCCAAAATTTACAAAAAATATTTTATAATTAAAGGAACTCCTGTGAGAACGAAAAGTCTAAAATATAAAATTTGAATATCTTATATAGATCAATTTGAGCACTTTTACAGAAAAAAATGTTAAGAAATAACCTCAGAGGTAAGCTCAAAATTGTATTTTGCTTTTTAATTGTTTTTTTTTTCAACTTTCAGTCATTGTTCTCAGTTAGAATATTTGGTCTGGAAGCAACAGAGACCTACATTTAATGGAACAATAATCCAAAAAAGTATTTCCAGTCCCGTCATGTCTAAAAACCTGAACTGAGTACCTTGCAAAGAGCGAGAGGTACTCTAAATTATTTAAATACTCAAATATTTCCATGGAGAAATTGGCTCGTTTGAAATTATTTGCTTGTTTCGACCTAAATGTTTGACGCTAAATGCACGTCGAAAGAAGCAAAGGGTTGAAAAGTTTAAAGGGTCATAACAATACGCTATGAAAGCGAAATGTGCTCACCTGTTCAATATCATTCCACCAAGCTGTAAAAACATTTTGTTGTATTGCACTTGTTGTTGATATATGACTTATCTGAAATAAAAGCTCAATCTGACTTACCTGCAATAAGACCTAAAATTATCGAAATCAAAGGTAACAAAAGCAACCCTCACCCTCTTTCCTGATTCCATACCTCCAACGCGGAATGTTTCATGACCAAAATGATAGCTCGAAAAAATTGCATAGGAAATGTCGGGAAAAATCATATTTAAGATGTTCATGTTATAACTTTTTTAGTACGACTGCATAGCTATCGTGGAGATTTGCATCACACCGAATAAGTTCTTGTCTAGACAATATTAAAAGTTGTACTATTATATATGTTTTAAGTATGATAATTGATTATATCATTTTTAAGTTCGGAAGAGTTCCAATACTTGCAATATACGCATATATTTATATTGCCAATATATCGATTTACTTTTGTTCTTCTGTAATGCAAAGTAGGAATTTAAAATTCTCCTTTGCTTTGCCCTTTTCATAGCACACTTACTTTATTTCGGAAATCCTTTAACCGACATATGTCTGCCTTCATTGTTACATCGGTTGGTGCTGGTGTTGCCCTCCAATCAAATGTTTTATTTAATCCGAAACATTTCAGGTTTCTAAGAAGACAAATGATAAGTGTGATGTCCAAATCTGACGAAGTTGGAACTTTACCACCCGCTGGAAACAACACGTCATATTGGACCTGGGTAATAACCTTGCGGTTTTTCAAATGTGTTATCGTTGACTTTTCTTGATTCAAGCATGCACTGAACGTTATGCATTGAGATGTAAGAGACTGGTCCAGTATATTTCTCAATACCAAGAGGCCACCATCAATGACTAGTATTCGTAATCGAAACAAAAATAATCGGTTGTCTGGCGTCTGTGGTTGACCTCCGGTTGCCATTTGTTACATCTGTGTTAAGGGCAATCCTGTTAATAATGTAACGTATAAGTTATTGTAGAAATTAAACACTTGCTTTAAACACATTCTTATACACGTAGGTTAGAATCGTAATCATAATATTTTAATGATTTAATTCATGTTGTTTATATCAATATTTTAAATAGAATTGATGTGAGATTGTGCTTCTGTCAAATTATTCAGATTTAGACACTATTATTCCAACTCAAAACAATTACTTCTCGTGTTGTTGAATTTTGGTAAAACAATAATGGACGGTGACATAAATAATGATAAAATATGAATACATCCTCATTATATTTTGTTATAAAGATAACAGTTTAAATATCTACATAAGTATTTAATTGGGGAAAATAAATAAATAAATAAAACAGTGCTTAGAGTGTCTTCAATTAAATTAGCTATATACAGTGATTTTTTTTACTAATTTCGCAACAACCCATACCCCTGAAATTGTGAATTTTTAGTGTAATAATCTGTCAAATTGTGATAAAATAAACAAGAATACATCATCACCTGTAGTCACTTCATTCATACATTTTGATAATTATGTTCATAGTTTCAGCTGTCTTCTTTTTATTCTCTCAAATATATCAATCAAATTTTCAAGATTGTCATTTGTCAGTTCATTATACTATTTTGTTTGGTATTGAAAAGCAGTCCTGCCAATTGTGATTTTTTTACACATTTTTGTGAATTTTTTATGTGTTTTTGGCATTGTGAAGAGGCCTTATTTCGGGGTCAAAATCAACCAAATAAATCACTGAATATAGGGTGACTCTCATTCAATTAGATAAGATGTATAGTCATAAATCTGATTTTATTGGTCTCAAATAAAAAACTAAAAGTAAGGTCAAAGCATTCGATTAAATGACTAATTGTTATTAATGTTAAACGCGTACTATTTAATGATTAATGAAAACTAAATGGAATAAACAAATTTCATTTGAACAAATTCGATGAAAAATACTTTAAAATAATCATAGATAGAATCTAAAACAAAGGGGGGGGGAAATCTCAAATAAAATAAACAATGATTAATCGTCAATAGTTTGCATCTTCGATTATTTCTAAAGCAGCAGAGTATCAAACAAGACTAAATGTGACCAAAACATTATAACGTTTATTTAGCGACCAAGACTTCGTGACATTTTTTTTTTTTGCGACCAAGGCTTTCTGACATTTATTTAGCGACCAACACTTTATGCCATTTATTTGGCGACCAAAACAGTATTGTGTATATGATTAAAAGATCTCAAAAAAGGAGAAATAAAACATCTGGGACGGCAATCTACGTCAGCTGCTATCTAATCAGATTTCATCAATTATGGTAGAGGCTAATTAGACGATGATACATACCAAATACGTGACGTCTAAGCATTACGAGTACATTTCAAAAATAAAGGTATTTTAAAATTGACAAAAAGACTCCACGAAAGGTCGATCATGATTTAAATGAACTTGGCAGTGGTCGAATTAGCAATAATATACATAAATATCTATGCTCTAGTCTTTGTTTTAATTGAGAAAACAGTTTTTAAAGATTTTCTTATACAATCAACTGACTCAAGGGCAAGGCCAGTTTTGACCCAAGAAACATGTCTTGAACAAATTGTGTTAATAAAAAGAAGGACTAGAACCAGTGTATAACAAAAGCAACAAAATTGTTTGAGTGAACTCAAATATTCTTTCAGTAAGGAGAGAAAACAATTGAACATCCATGGTGGTGACATTTTGACCCTAGGTGCAGGAATAATATAACTTGTAGAGGCCTACTGGGCAATGGCACATGTCAACTATACAAGCTCTGTAGTATCACACATTAAGACTTAAATGTGTTTTTTACAATACTGATCAGAGGGGCTTTCTAGTTATCATTTTTATAGAAGTCCACAGGGCAATACTTCATGAAAAATGTCTAAACCATATCCATAACTTTAGTGTTGTACTTGGAGGAACTTGGGTAGGCTAAAGTTGTTTTTTGACAGAGCTTAACATAGCCTCCAACTACTAAAATGTAATTACTGAAGTCCCTTAATACATTAGTGGCTTGTCTCTGATTTAAAGTGCCTACAAATGAATTTTTCGATTGACAACGTAGTATGCGAATCTTTAATATGTTAACAAGCTGATTATATTATTAATCCATTTCGTTCATTACACGAAAGACTAAGAAACATGATATAATTCAACTCACTTTAAAGGGCGCAGACAGATTGATATTTGGTGTTGACGCAGAACTGCGAACGACTTAACATGACATTGAAATCACAGCGATCTTTTCCTTTTATCTTACACACTCCCGTCACTAATTCATTATGGGAAACATGCACACAACAAGAAAATAAGATGGCATTTTTATATATATATATTCTCACTGCAGTCACTGGTGTTTGATTAGCAATTTTTGACTGGTTGTAAGCTAACACTGTTTAGTTGCTTATATTCTTTTAAGGATGTGAAGCCGATGCAAATGAAGAAAATACAAAAAGTACATACTCTACTGATTCATAGTAGCAATGCCAGCTTGAAAGTGTTTTTGTTTTGTTTTAGAATTCGAAAGCGGAGACGGCAAAGATGGCTTGTAAAACCGCCCAATTCATTGAAACAAAACTGTTCATACAGGCCGGAAAACTGGCCATAAGAGGTGTCTTGAAGAGTTACCCTTAAATTGAAGGCAGATGAACCATAATTTGTTTGGTACATACCGGCAATTTTCGCTAAAGATCGCTGAACTCAAAAATAACATCAGACAACCCCATGGATCAGATTCTGAGATTTTTTTAACAAGATCGTTTAACAAAAATGCTCCGAGCTCTGATTCTTGTCGGTAACAATTTTTCAAAAACGATTTACCCATTCACTCAGTAATGGACAGAAAAATTGCATAACAAGTTGTAAACACAGTTATATAACATGAAAACTTAAGTTTGCAAGTCATTGAGCACTATGACTTGTGATGAGTTTGAAAGCTATTCAACTTACCAATAAAACTTATATAATATTTAAATACTAATATTTATACACGCAAGCCCTTGACCTTGGACCCAATGACCCAAAACTCAATCCTAACTTTCAGGACCACTACAGATATGCTCCTTGTAAATATGAAGCATTGTTTAAAAACAAAGCCTGTATAAAATAGTGTAAATGATTTTGTTTGTTTCGTTGTTGTTGTTGTTTTGCCTATTTGTGGCAGTTGTTTTATGGGCAAGTAGTGGCAGGGGAAACAAACACTTTTCTATTTAAAGATCCTGTAACACAAATATTTTTATGGTTTTGTATCATAGATATGATGCTCAAATTAAGATTTATCAATTTTGTAAGTTCCAAAAAGTATTTTTTAAAAATATTTCCGAATTTAACATTTCATATAAATAAATGGAGGTAATAAAAAAAATATTTTCTTTTAAGTCTAAGTCAAAAGTTTCATTAAGAAATGAATGCATATATTTTAATAATTACATATAATATGTGTACAAATATATGCAGTACATATTTTACATATTCTTCGATGTTTGAAAATTGATTTATAATCATAATTATATACATATATATTATTTCACTGAAGTGTGGTATACAAGCTCAATTACAATATACAGGATCTTTAAAGCTCTTAAATACTTATAAATCGGATGATAACGATAGATATAAAACCATGCAAACGCACAAAGATTTGTGACGTGATATACATGTATAAACATTCACATCCGTGACTATAATACAAACGTAAGGTCACATTGCGTGTGTCATTCTTAACCCTAAGCTCCTGTATGATTCATAAAATATTTGTAGGCATTGTACGTCCACATATGAATATAGATCTTTATCATATGATGACTTAATTTTTATTTCTGGGTCATTAATTATCATATCTTGCGTACAGAGAAACAAGTCGGTGCAATGGGCCAAATATTTAATTATTATCTATTTCATGATCTGGGCAATTTACTTAATTAGGAAATGATCTTCAGACATGTTTATTATATTAGTCTGAATAAATAAGCGTCCTACAGGATTGGACCGGCAAGTCAAATATCTATGCCTATATTTCTATGCCTATGTTGTCTGGCATATAAGTCTATATCAACCAAGTGACCTCAGGGCGGGTAGGTTTTGACCTCGGAACATGATTTATATATGATATTGTAACGACCAAGTACCTAGCTCATTGATATTTTCGGATAAGATGTTTTATCCGACTACTACAACACTACAAACATCGGAGATCTTTCCCGGTCTCGGAATAAATGACAACCAAGATTCCCTTCGTGAATCAATACCTTTTACATATGTAAATATATCCAGTGCGCTATTATAGTCCAATTTCATTTTATATATCCATAAAATACGTAATAAACACGTTTAATTATCAATTAGTTTCCCGGCTGCAGCCATTCCGAATCTAACGGACTTTACCGTTCGCGCATGTTCAAGTTCAGCCGTTCCGAATGTAACGGACTTTATCGTTCACGCTTGTCCGAAACACAGCCGGCTTGGGCTAAATTCTGGCACTGACGTCATCGGCTATATGACGTAGATGCCTGACCCCTGATACTATAAATACTCTGGCGCATGCAATCCGGCTGTCAGTGCCTGGATAGAACTTAGAATAGTTTTTTGTTTGTTTGTTTGTGTCATTTTACGCCTTTTTCCAACAGTATTTCAGTCATATAGGCGGGTAGTTTCCTAACCATTGTTCCTGGAGAGTTACACCAGTACTTGACTACCGTCCTCCGCGCTAAACTACCAACTTAGAATAGTAATCAAGCCGATTACAACCTAGAAAATGCCAGCAACTCCTTATTCCAAGGTAATATAATTATTTATGACAGTTTTATTGTGCCTAGATTATTAACCTCAGATAATATTATATTTTCCTGACAGTTTATTTTACTCCAATTGTATTGTTTGATGTGACATAATAGAGAAATACCTATAAATACCAGCTTCCATGGTATTTTATCATAGATTCCATCCTGAAGTTCCAGCTACCATGGAACTACTAGTATAATCACCCCTTTTAATGTAGATATATTTATATGAACCAATATAAATATAGATCCACATATAACTTGGATGTCATACTTAGCTACTCTACATTGATATAGCTATTCTTTGGTTTAGTTCACAGCCTATAAGACGAGGATTATCACTAACCCTTCCAGACGTGGTCCATTGACGAGGATTTTACAGAAAATATACGAATTTAACTGTATTTGATATGAAATCTAAATAAATTATTTGTGTACTTTTATTTCAGGTTTTTGTGTTCTGTTTTTCCCTTGTAGGTTCAATTTTTAATACTCCACGTGCGTTCGAGAAGAACTCACGTCCTGGATATTGTTGCGTGTTTGGGAAGCAGACCCCGACTGCGTTTCAATATATAGAGGTCCACAAGGCAATGCTACATGCTAAATATATAAGCTCCAGGCATTATAGTTCATTCATGAAGACTTGGGTGTTATTCATATATAGGCTCATTTAAATTGAGAAACCGTATTTTTTACACCAGTGGCATAGACTATACATTATTCCGTTTGTAAGGAACCACAAGGTAAATATTTGTGTCAGATATCTTTGTTCTGAGCATTTGAGTTTCGGGAGAAATATTTTTAAGATAAATTTACCATTTAATCCATGTGTGATCGGATGGCCTATGGCGTGCCAATTTTATCCCTAGGAACATGATTTTTTCTGTAGAGGTATTTAGTGTGAGTTATAATCTCAAACACCAAAATTAAAGACTTGTTCCTATATTAGTCCATATAAAGTTAGTGGCCGCAAGTTACGGCCTATATTTATTATTATCCCTGGGGCATGATTTGTATCATCATTTATTTAACTACAAGTTAATGTCTGGTGTAATTTAATACCTTAGCTCTTAGAATTGTAGTACCTAAGTAGAAAATCTTATCCTTTAGAATTGTAGTACCTTAGTAGAATATTTAAGACCTGTACATTGAGGTACCTTAGTAAAATATTTCAGTTTTAAGGTCCTTTTTAGCTCATGTGGCATATTTTTGTAAAAGACATGATTTTTTAAAACCTTTATACAGAGCCACCAAAGCATCAAGATTCCTGTGAAGTTTGGTCACAATCTACTGTGCGGTTAAGATGTTTTTATTTAGACATCGTAGAAAACGAGTAATTTGAGCCACTTTTATGACATACACATACATAGAATAAAAAATTGGAAAGTCTTGTGTAAAACTGCGTGGCTTACAACATAAATGTTCAGTACTTTCATAACGTAGTGCACTTCTTCAAACGTTGTATAAATTGTCACAAGGGTCGAACATGGCTCCACCGTATTTTACATAGATTTCAATCAGAGAGAACATTTGAATATCCTGTGCTTCGGTAGATAAGACAAAATAAGGAATTTGGTTCAATTGGGATAAAATTGACATGCCTCGAGGTTAATTTATTGAGGTTGACTTGTATCATATTAGCCAAAAACTCTTATTCTCTATGTCCTGTGTATGTTTAAATCTATAGTCTTGAAACTGGCCTCGAATATAAAATTCCGTATGTTAAACTTGATCGTTTGAAGTATTAAAATTAGTATTAAATTATCTAATTTTCAAACATGCAGCTTAATCGTCAATTTTGGTTGAAATCAAAGTTTGATACCTGATCAATGTTTTTATTTTTACAAAAGAACAGACAAAAATGTTACAACGCAGATGGCATAGGACGAGATAGCAACCCAAAACGGTGGGTCCAATTCCACAAATGATTGTTTTGAGCGTTCAACTTTTCACAACGTACTTTCATCCGTCCTCTACTTAAAAACGCAACTTCTTTACTTAAGTTAGTGACAAATGACCCGTAAATCATACAATTAGTTGTTAGTTTGAGAAAGTATCTTAAAACAATGCGATGCCGATGTTATAAGGGGTCTTTCTGTACATTCTTTTTCGGTTGTAAAGCGGTCCCTATAAAAGGCAAAGAATTGAAAAATGTACGTTTGATGAGATGAATGAGTACATGTGTGTGTTCAGTCTCATTATGGCTGCCTTCGATTGCCTAACCCGTGTAAGTAGTGTCGATACCGGAAAAGCTCATATGCGCATGCGTACCTTTAATAGCAATCGAACAAGCACGAGTTGATCGGGTTGTAAACAAATATGGCATCGCCCAGGGAATTATTTGCACCTTTGGGCGGGGGAATAATGCTTGAATTACTTTAACTATTTTATATAAATAAATAAAGATAAATTCAAAGGCTGTATTAGATTCTATTAACAAACAAAACCAGAAAAGCTATAAAAATCCTCTCACTTACTCCTTTTCAACGTTGTTGGCCGTCATTTTAACACTTATGACCCAGCTGATAGGCAGTGTCCAACCCGCGTAACTCAGGTACGCCAAACTGATGACGTAATACTCAACTCTACCTTGTTCGATTGTTACCCGTGTCGAAAGTGTTAAACCCGCGTTAGCAATCGAAGGCAGAAGTTTCCATTAAAACGTCAAAACAAAACACAAAGGTTATCCCTGGATTAGATTAACCGATGACTTGAAGCAATATTTATCTTTTACGACAGATGCTCCACTGCTAAAGCAATGACCCACCACACACCGTATTACCGCTACAAGTATAAGCATTTTCAAAAATGCTTGGAAAGGCGTTTTTCCATGAATATAGAAATATTTTTTCCATTCTTGCCTAATACTTTATTGCATGAGGTCAACAAATAAAGCCAACTAAAAAAAACTTGTTTTCCTCCAAGTCTACTATAACGTAATTGTCAAAATATTTTGACGCGCTCAGTTAGATTCTGCTGGGTCAGAATGTAGGAGATACTCAGTATTTGTTGCCCATGAGAAAAATCAAAATAACTTGACTCGTAGTACAATAAGTTAGACTATATGCATGCGCTTCTTAATAAGAACTTGCATCACTCGGCAAAAAGAATTAGCTTCTTGCGTAATTAACAACAGATACTTGCTACGAATTAAAATTGATGTCACGTTATATACTCCGTCGACTGCTTTGCGAAGTTTTTTTTTTCTGAAACGGACTATAATTAACTGACCTGCAATATGCAATAATTATCGGCGTTAACACAACTTATAGTATTAAACTCGCCGGGAAGAAAGCATTTATAAAGTTTTTTTCTTTAAGTGCAAGTTTTGGAAAGAAAACAAAATATACTCTTTTTAGACTACATTCTCTAATCAGAAATGACATGTAGCAAAAAAATATTGCAATTTCCTGTATTTATCCTGCAAGAGACTAAAGACTGGTACTGAGCTTGTACATTGATAATGGCATTTTTCCATTTAAGCATCCCATATTGCGTCCATTTTGTTATCATGTGATACTGAATTATTCGCTTTGATTGGCTAAAGGCAGGCGGTGTACAGGTAGAAATGTTCAAATCTTGTCAATTGCATATATCGCCGTCCAGGAACGGCGATAACCAGTGATAAGAGATTGGCGGTGAAGATAGTTGGATGAAAAAAAAAGGATTTTTATTGCTAAGATCTAACTTTCCATAGACGGTTATTTAAATCTGTCATTTTTCCAGTACTGCGGAAGAAAATTGCCAGCAGCTTTGGGAAAGGATCCATGGAAATGGTAGTTTTTGTTCAAAATATCCCAAATATTAATTTTTTATGTTGTAGGTGTATCTAATAAACTATTTATTGACTTGTACTAACAAGACAAAATAAAAAGATTCACTACCAAAGAATTGAACATGAGTTTGTTTGTCTGGGGCCATAAGAGTTTGTTTTTGATTGCTCTTGTGTATGGCGAATTGGTTCCCCAGTAAAGACATAAAACAATTCTACACTTAAAATGTTATCCATGTATTGGCTTAAAATTAAAGCCCATTAACAACTTACACATTGCGTTGTTTTATTTTTGTGTCTTACAAGCGGCACCAACTCTTTGGATTAACTTATGAAGAACACGACGGCCATAAATAAATAGAGCTATGAACTCGAAGAAAATAAATTATTTTACGTGTACATTGTCATTTGTGACACTCTCTATTCAGTCCATTTAACATAGAATTGTTATTTAAATTTTCATACAACGTAAATCGCAATTTAATGGACTTTGCTTGATGTCGAATAATGTTTTACTATGTATGGTGGACTTACGGCATTGATAACTTTTCCATGAAAGCCAGAATGATAACAATGTTATAATTTTTATTTTAAATTTGAGCCACTAAGCAGGTTTTCCTGCTATCTACCTTTCAATCTAAAAGTTTCCATTACTTTAAGTGCAAACCAATTATCACAGGCAAGAACAGCAAAATATTGTTTTCTGCCTTTCATGAAGCTATAGAATTTTTATAAGGTTTTATCTTCTTCTTTACTTGACCATTGTAAGTTTCCTTTTAAAGAACTGCCTATTTTAAGTTTAAGTCAATAAACAATTTTGTTATGCATCTTCCGAACTTACAAACGGTAGTTTAACATCTCCATTTACACGAAACCACGAAAAACAAAAGAACTTAACAAAATATTTTCCGTTTTTTTCAGAGTGTTAGCAACTTCAATATTCCTAAGCTGAATACTAATTAATCACCCTTTAGATATGCTAACTGCTTTATAACTTTGTCTTTGACATCTTATCTGTAATATGCAGACTCCCCTTTTTTAAAGTTTCCCTAATGTTTGGTTTCGCCCATTATTTTTCTAGTTTAGAGTACACTCAATTTTTATATTTTGGTTATGGTATGCCGCTTTAAATGAAATGGTAAAAACGTGTCACATTGAAGGTTCCATGATGACCGCCATATATAAAACATCCACGGATGTTTGTAAATTCAGAATTTACCAGTTAGTGTTAAATGTTGAATTCTGATAATGTCGGTGTGAGGGGGGCGTGGTCCGTCCATGAACAGACTCAATCTTTAGTGATTCTGTTGATTACTATTTTAGAAACGCCAGCATTGTCTGTTCGGCCGCCTGTTACGTTTTCATGAAAAGACATTCCGAACAATAAACAATAATTTGTACGGCTTTTTAGAGGCTGACACTTTTAATCTTCTAAAATTATTTCAATAACTTGATAACGAGAAATGAATGCAAAATTACCCTATAATAACTTCAGTCAAAGTATAGTAAGTTTATAGCAATTAAATTGTCCTTATTTGCGCAATTTACCAAACAAGTTTATAACCTACCTGTAGCAGTCAATAAATTTTAATATCCGTCACCACTGGCGCCATCTGTCGGCCCTGGAGCCGGTAAGACGGTGTGCACCGCTTCTATTAAAGCTATGGCCAGAGTGATATTTGAATAATGCTTATTGTATCCCGATCACGACTTATTTAACCTCTAATGAATATTAAAGCATCGAGTTTAATATACAAATGTATCATAATGCATTAAGTTAACGTGGCATTGAAAATAAATAAACGACATATTTCAAAAATAAATAAATAAATAAATAAATAATTGTCCCCATTTAACATGAAACCTTTTCTTTTTACGCGTAGTTTGTTCCTGTGTTGATTGGTGAATTATTTTACCAATGTAACTAGCACAAGTATGTCATTTAAGTGTATGAATCCTTCGCTTGTATAAAACATTTCCTTATTGGTTAAGCTGTTTTTGACCGAACAATATGCACACTTTTGAGTGATGAAGCTTCAAAGCGGATTGGTAAATTTCGCGCAGGACATATATACTATCATTAGATCTATATTTTCGGATTGGTTAATTACGCGCAGGACATATTTACTATCATAAGATCTACATTTTCACTTTTTCATATATACAGAATGAAATAAATTACAAAAATTGCTTATGTTAGCAATAATCATGTGATACAATGTATTATACATGTATCATAGATAACTAAAGTCCTTTGATGACATTATGACAATATTTAGATCTTTATGTGGTTTCCTTATTACCAAGCATTTTCTTACATTACGCCAAGTCAATTAACATTCGTGTCAATTATATTATTCCATATATTCAAAAATAAAATATCACTATTCACGGGAGGATGAAGTGTTACACGATGGATGGAGTTCTTATGATGACTTGTCAAGGAGTTCTTGTGATAACTGTCACGGGGTTCGTCGGAAAACTATTGTATATACTGCAAAAACACTATTCAAAAATGGTAATTTGCATCTTTAAAAAGTGAGGTTTAGATGCTAAGTTAAAATATTAATTATTAAGCATGCCTTGCATATTGTTTTACGTGTAAAAAAATTAATTCATAGTCCATTTTTCATCGCCTCTTACTTAAGATCTGGTAGTTTGAAGTAAAAAGATCAAATTATTTGCAAATTCGCAAGTATTGACCTGTTTATTTCAAACCTTCATCCTTGCCATTCATAATTACCTAATGATAATACAAAATTGCAAACATAAAGGCCTGGCTTACAAAGTTATACCCGATTTTTCAAATGTCCTGGAGTTCTTATGATAACTTTTGTTACTGCCAATGTGTTTTTTTTTGTGCTAAATCACTGCACGTTTTAGCGTTTTTTTTTTAATTATTCAATAAGGTTGTAAATATTTATGAAATATAATACGCTCATCCGTTGCACAAAAATGTGGATAAAATGTTGGTCTTGAATGTCTGCAAAGGATAAACATGTGATAGGCTATCATCTTCAGTAAAGATTGAATCAGTGGCAGCATCATGGCCTAAACCACAAAACAGAAACGTGCTAAAACTTACACGTTGTTCTCAACCATCTTTCTTAAGCAGATAATATATAGTTGTGCATCGCTTATCTAAGGGCTAAGTAATTTGTTTCATTTTATACCATAATAAACAAGTACATGTATAAAACCAGGATAATTTCTGCAAACCTATGTTTCCAAAAAGTACGATAATATGATAAAAACTCAACTGAGGTTGGCTTTATAACTACAGATCACCCGAACAAATTTGCAAGTCCTTCCGGGTTCGAGCAAAATAAGTTTGACTAAAATATATTCTTTTGTTATCAATTAAAGCAATTTTGTATTATCATTCGGTAATTATGTATGGCAAGGATAAAAGCTTGAAATAAACAGGTCAATACTTGCGAATTGGCAAATAATTTTAACTTTTTACTTCAAACTACCAGATCTTATGTAAGAGGCGATGAAAAATGGACTATGAATTAATTTTTTACACGTTAAACAATATGCAAGGCAAGCTTAATAATTAAATTTTTTTATCTCAGCATCTAAAACTCACTTTTTAAAGATGAAAGTTACCATTTTTGAATAGTGTTTTTGCAGTATATACAATAGTTTTCCGACGAACTCCGTGACAGTTACCACAAGAACTCCTTGACAAGTTATCATAAGAACTCCATCCCTCGAGTAACACTTCCTCCCTGTGCTATTACTCATTCTTTTTTTCAGCCGGAGGCTGTCTAATTTCATATAATATCACGGTGATAGGGCGTCTATTACAACTTTTCCGTGCAACGTCAAAATATCATACTTCTGACTTCTAAGACAATGTTAAGTTCAATCATAGATTAAGGTCAAAATCCAAACTGACTTTTGAAATGGTGCAAGCAAATTTAATTTATTTTAAAGGCCTATTTTTACATTGGTTCGTAAAAAAACAACAATCTTTTCCGACTTAGACTTAACGCAAAACTGACTTAGAAATGATACCGGTGTCAAATATAAAGAGGCTGCAAGGCAGTGGCAAACTAGGTTTTGTCATGGATTTTCGATTCCGTATTTTACCATGACAAAATTCATTGCTTAATATAAAATCAAAACATTTGTGTTATCTCTTTTTCCGCTTTCTATATTGAGTGGTTATTCTTTTAAATCTTTAACGTGCAGGATCTCTTTTATAAGTACGCAGTTGACTTTTTCCAATGCTATCAAAACCCATTAAAAAAAATAAAAAACGCATTTGTCTGAAAGATCCACGCATATTGTCATTTTTATCACCGTAAAATTGAGCTGTCGTCCGCTGGCTGTTTTGGACAAATCATTTGATATTCTTTACCCAGACGGTCTCCGGTCCTCGACATCCCCGGTCTCCAAAGACCGCTGAAGTTATAGAGGAAATTTGTTTAGTTCAATGTAAGATCGGATTCATTATATTTCACCGAGTGAGCACCAAAAGGTATATAAATATGAACTTTTTGTGTTCAGTAGGTGAACTATATTTCGATCTTACACTAATAAATTAAACAAATTTTCTTTATAACGTTTAAAAAGACGTTTTAACCTAGTGCTAAACGAAAAGTGCGCCAAAATTATAATACTACATGACGCCAGTCACGACGTCACGTCAGTAAGTTGGTCTCAAGTACTGTGCACGTTGGTATTTCACTGAAACAACGTTATGGGCTTAAATTCAAAACTTGATAATTTCACTGTTTGAAACAGTGAAATAAATTTTTTTTTATTTCACTGATATATTTCTATAAACTACCGAAAAACATGAAATAAATATCAATAGAGCGTTTGCCTATTTATTTGTATAAATGATCAACTCAGGTGGACGATCTTGACAGACCGACAGAGACCGTTGATTTTGCGGTGAACGTTAATAAGTAGGTTCCGTGTGATTCGGCTGTATCAATACGCGCTTTGAAAGCAATATGGCGTTGTATATGGCGGACGAAAAAAAAACACAAGAAGATTTGAAATAAAAAGTTTGAAATAATAAAAAATTGGTAAGCAAAACAAAAGTATTGAAATTTTCTGGACGATCTTTTATGTGCGATATTTCAGAATGTAGACAAAAAAAACTGACACAATCGGGCGATCGGGTAAATAAAATAAAAAACATGAACATTTGAAAATAAACCGGCAGTATCCTGGATATAAACTACGTAAATTTCAAAAGTAAATTTAATAAACTAAGGGATAAAAAGCAGACCATGTTGATTGCTTTATCCTTGAGTAAACGAACCCATTTAGAGCATAATTGCACTTTTGATATTTTTTTGAAACAGAAATAGTTAGGTACTTAGTACAAAATTTGATTGTACAAAATATGATTGATTATATACTATCATTTAAAACTGGTAGAGTTACAAAATTACTAACATAAAATGACATCCTGGTATTTTGGTATTTATTAAATGATGTAGCTTACGATAAATGATTTCCAGTGATAACATGTAGACAAGTAATATATCATTAGCAACGAAACTTTTTTCTTTCTTCAAGTCTGACTTAGATCAGACGTGCGCATTTTTATTAATAAATAAAACATTTGTGAAAAGTTCTTGTAAATTGATAAGTAAAGTAAGTATCCTCTTTTTTCTTTTAAAAACATTTTATTGGTACTAAAACCATGAAATTCGTATCTTCATAATTGAATACCCGATTGATCTTAAAATCATAGGGTATCTGGATTTAGAATACCTAATTAAATGGAGTCAATATCCAATTCAAAAATTAATAAAATGAATTCACTTTCAAATCTTATCTGTTACTTCTGACTATAAATCAATATTCATTAAATGTTTTATATATTGTTTCCGGTGGGGTTATCATTGCTTCATATGGCTCAACCATTTACCATATTTATTTTTTTTGATGACGACAGGAGATCTTTACTATATAAGTGTAGAAAGGTTAATTAATATGTTAGGCACTTGAATAAAAAAAAGTGTTAACAAAATTTGTCCGGACTTCTCCTCTTATACCTCTAATGCAATTACAATGGAACATAACAAAATTGATCTAGCTCTAGTACTTGCGACTATTACATAGGTTTTCGGGTCGAAGGATTTTTAGCAGAGTTATGTCTCTTGAATGAAAACATGTTTTGCCATTGTTTCCTGCTACACAGTAGCTGCAACATGCAATTTGGTATCATGAGGCGACACTTGTCACCACTGATGACCCTTGTATTTCTAATCTTATGTCAATGACATGTCTGCAATCATAAGCAATAAGCTTTTGTTTTATGCTGATAACTCGGATATCCTTATATTTGGTATAATATCATATCTTTCTAGGTATAAGAATAATAAACGAGTTTGAAGAAGGAAATACTTAACTAACATCCTTATTGCCATTAAACTAAAGATAAATGTTTCACTTTTAAATTGATTTATAATCAGCAAAGTGTTTTCATTTATATATGCTCGTATATATATATATATATATACAGTCACATTCCTCCATTTACGGGGCATCGGTCTATTTGAGACCATACTTGTGGGGTTTATATTTAATGTGGGGCATACATAAGGCCTCGCAACTCTGGCATGTTTAAAACGATGTATGGGGGCGTAGGCTACCCTTCTAACATAGTGCCCGTAGGCCGGTTTTAGTAGTAAATGATATATGTCCCACAAATGTATATATTTTTAATGGGGTTTTATGTTATTGGTCAATATGTTTTCACCTATGGTAAAATTAAATATATAGTTGATATATATAACTTAGTACCCCTTAGTTCTGTTGTTTGGAAATGTCATTATATGCCTACATAGTGGCATATATAAAAAACTGACTGCATGAAATAATGCCACTCAACTCGGTCTTATAAATAGGCCCCGTAAGTGAAGATATGTGTGAATATATATATATATATATATATGTATATATATATATTTTCTCACTAAACCGTTAATAAACCAATTGTCTATTCTCAAATTCTTCTA
Organism: Ruditapes philippinarum; assembly: GCF_026571515.1. Lineage (NCBI taxonomy): Eukaryota > Metazoa > Mollusca > Bivalvia > Venerida > Veneridae > Ruditapes > Ruditapes philippinarum. Next base: position 4,621 of record NW_026864856.1, on the reverse strand, counting down.
AACAACAACAACAACAATAATACAGGTTTAGGTAGTTGTATTTGACATAATTATTACATTTCAAAAAACAATCATTTCCCTAGTCTATTGCAAAAACATCTGCTGGAATGAGGGCCGTATTGAATTTCGGCGTGGTCATTATGAAATCAACTGAAAATATCTGGAACTAAAAAAAGGCTGTGTAAACATAAAACAACATAAAAAGGGTGGGTGGGACGGGAAGATGTTTTCTTTCCTTCTGTCATTTTAACAATTTTATTCTGCTCGAGTGACGCTTTTACACATTTACCCCCTTTTATAATACTGCACGTTTGTATCGTTACTTTTCATTGGATAATCGGGACGTTTATATAGTTTTATAAACACGGCTGTTGCCAATTTTCTAAGAAATCTCACTTTTTTCTCAAAAAGGAAGTTTGCGGTATTTTAAATCCGTTATGAATATTCCTGACAGGTTATATGATCGTTTATGAACGGTTGTTGCAATATAACCCTCGCCTAACGGCCCGGGTTATATCAAAAAAAAAAAAACACGTTTATATAGGGCCATATTACATGTCAAAAATCTTTATAACTTATAATATACCGTACACGCACGTGAAAATCGTTCAAATTAAAAAGGAATATGCGACGGAGTAAATTGATTTAACGTAAAATCATAAATATTTGCAATATATATAACAGATACCATAAACTACGTATTGTTCTTAACGAAAATAACTGAAATCGAAGATTCTTGAATTCCGTCTGCTTAAAACGTGAATTTACGAATATATAATTTTGAAATTACGAAGATGAAATCGGAAATTCACCACCGAATGTCACCACCAGTCTTTCGTAATAAAGCTTTGATATAAATGATTGATGTTAATGTTATGTACTGGAATAGAAACTGTTTAACTTTAACTTAAAATGCATTAAACTTAACTGGCAAAATTTATTTTATACAAAGGAGACACATTCTTATATTTTATGTATGTAGATGAAATGTAGATTTTTATAAGGTCTGAACGCATATGCACGCATTTTATCCAATACTTTGGAGACTTTATGATATAAGAATTTGTCACCTTTGTTTGAGACAGATGTAATCTATGTTGAAAACTAGAAATGTGTCTAAAAGACATGGATGCCCCCGCTTTTGATGTAAGGGCCCCGAATTATGAGAATTTAATAAAGATGTTATGATAGGACAGCATAGTTAGTATTTTCATAAGCACTTTTAATTTTTCAATTACAAAAAACATTTTAATGTAATAGGACAACTGCCTGTTGATAAAAATAGTTTTTATAATATTCACAAGGCCTTAATATCAGAGTGTCAGAGCATGCATTGCTTAGTTCATCTGTACTGGAGCATAGAACTGGAAACATATTATTTTTATTGTCAAAGTAAAGCATTGATTATCACAACTACTACGATCACAAAGTATCATTTTGTTAAACTATTTTGCGCACGGTCTTTCAGATTTCCTTGACATAGACGAGATTTTCTTACTGTTGACCTTTATGTGTGACCTTGACCTATGAGCTAGAGGTCTTTAGCTTGTCCTCATCATGGTACAAGTTTGTGCCAATTTATTTTAAATCCATTGATGCATGTTTGAGTTATTTGCCTAGTGCTGACAATCGACCTCTTATATGTCACATTGACCTTTGTGTTAGGATTGAGGTCTTGCGTATGACACAACGTCTCATCATACTTCATATTTCTGCCAAGTTATTAAAATCCCTTGATACATGCCGGTCAAGAATTTCTATATGCTGAATGGAGCACGGGGTCAAAACCGTAAGCACGATATATCGTTGCATCATGCAAAAACATTGTGGCAAATTATTTTAAAATCTCTTGATGCATGACAGTGTAATGGGAACACACACAAGCACCCATCCATGCACGCATTGACGTGGACAGACAGGGGTAACAAATATGATTCATTGCCATTATCATGACAGGGGGAATAGCTGTTCGTTTTTTGTAACAGGTTTAAACAGGTTGGTTTTAATCAATTCACCAATTAAAGATGCTTGATGAGTCTCCCTGTCAGATAGACGTAAAAAACAATCAAAATAGTTGCAATATACAAAACTAAGAATAGTCCTCTTCGAAATACTTAAAAATTCTATTCCCATCGTTAGTTTCAGAAACAAAAAGTATATTGTTCACTAAAGCACAGTAACAATTATACGATGAAAGCTAGGAAAACCGAATCGTACAATACGTCATTTATACTTTCCGCCACTGAATTAAGTTCACAATTCACACTGGATATTTTCAAATAAAATTGAAAACACCTGAAGTACCTAAACACATTTTGTTTGTAATAAGATATTTACTGGTGTTTTACATCCTCGCTCAAAAATTAAAAAAAACAAATTTATATGTTGACCGTTTCAAAACCAATTAATTAAGATTAATGTAACATGAAAATGTTAGTAGTTTATACAGGACCGTTGACAATCATGTAAACCACGTCGAGTAATGGTATTTGCAGAATCCAAAGAACTATTTTTATAATAAGTACACCAGTGATAAATTTTATCAATGTTTTCTTTTTATATATAATCAAGGGAGTTAATTCAAACTGCCGACTATTCATACGTATTCGATTTGAGTTGTCTTTATCTATTCATGTATTGAAAATCCTTAAAAATTGGAAAAAGGAAAAAAGAAATCTTTTACACTAATCGTCTAAAGAACTATACTAACTTAAATAACTTAATCTTTATTTCCATTATGCAATTAAGGCTATCACGTCAATTCTCTAATCAACTATCTTGACAAAAAAAGTAAAATTCTTCAAATGTACTGTTAAAGTGTTTAAATTATTTTACGATCACAATCGTTCATTCTTCAACTACGATCGCATTTTATTAAACAGGGTTTAAAACTGTTAACGATTGTTTTTCCTGGATTACATTTTTTCTTCTTATTATCGCAATAAAAAGCACGTGTATGTTAGGGAAAGATAAGTACTTTCTCACGTTCTCAACATGTTTACGTTTTGCCTGTGTTGATTGAAATAAACCTTTCTGACACGATTTTCTAAAGATTTGGATGCTGTTACATGTTATTTAAAGTGCATTATAAATGAAAAACATATGCAAACATACATGTCTATGAGTCATATTTACAGAAACTAGAACTATATTTCCATGAATAATATAAACAGCGTGTAACAGATCGAGCTCAGAACGTTGTTTATTATCGTAAAAGCTGAAACCAAACAAAAAACATAATGAAATTATTATTTTACAATCTTTCAGCTTACAAAGACTAGAACAAGTTAAATTGAGGTTACAAAAATACTTAATCAGTTAACATGTACGTAGGTAACATAATATCTACAAGTATGGCATAGTTGTTCCTGATCTTACAATTTTCACGAAATTCTTAAAAGATATGTAGTCTAGACATTAACCATTAACAAAAATGACAGTGTGAAGTAATATCTAACATTTGAATTATTTATATCTAATTATATATATTCATAAAGGTCCATAAACCTTATAAATATAAAGGTACGAAATAGCTGAGGACGAATCCGACATTAGTCGAGTACGAACGTAGCCTTTCGCCCCTTTAAAATACGAACCTCTGAGTACGAACATATTTTAGGGCGAAACCTAATCATAAAGAAACATAAAATTCTTACAAACATGACTAGAATAAACAGTGTAAAGTTGATTTTAAAGAAAATACATATAAAAAGTTAACGAATAAGCTGTTTCCTTACATTATAGCTCGACATAACCCTTTTAACAAGCTTAGATTGGTTTTCAACAAACGGCGTGGTTTTATAAAGAACGGTAACTCACTAAATTTTTATTTCGTACAAAACCGTTTCGTAACACTCCCCGTCTGGTATAAAATACCACTACAATAATCTTATAAAATGCTTGACACTATGACAAATCTTTGGATTTTAACTTTCAATTACATATTTCCCATATGTAAATCAGTATTACGGTCTAAAATAAAGTTATATGTTCTTTCATAGAATTAGACACATCTACAGGCCTATGCACTTGTCCTCATGCTCGATTAATTGCACGATTTTAGTTATCGGTCTCACATAAGATTTTGATTCTGATTCACCGGTGCGGTTGAGTTTAACCATCACTTTCCTAACATGTCCGTCTTTGCTTGGATACAATTCAGTAATGATGCCCATTGGCCAATTATTTCGATGGCAATTGTCTTCAATAACTAAAACGACATCCCCTACTTTAAAGTCTCTCTGTGTTGTTGACCACTTCTTCCTTTGTTGAAGTGTCTGTATATACTCGATCTTCCATCTTTTCCAAAACATATCGGACAAACACTGAACACGACGCCACTGAGCTTTATACATGTCTTTAAGACTAATTTCGTCTAGATATTGACCTTCTTCACAGGGCTTCTGGGTAAGAAGCATTGTTGGATTTAATACAGTTGGATTTTCTGGATCCGTAGAAACGGGTACTAAAGGTCGTGAATTCACAATCAAACACACTTCTGCCATAAATGTTGTTAGAACTTCATGAGTGATGTCCCCCCTAACATCCACAAACAGGATCAAAAATGCGTCCACCAACAAATTTAAACCCTTCCCCACCCCACCCCTATTTTACGAGTGTG
>NW_026864855.1:0-6396 GCF_026571515.1 Ruditapes philippinarum | reverse complement strand
GGGTTATATTACATGATAGGGAAGTAAGTTTACATAAGCATGACTAAAGCGACTCAATTATATGAGCATCCGACATGTGACATAAAAACAAGTGTATATCCTTGGTTTCGTAGTTGAAGTTGTTTTTACGGTATTACGATTAATGTTTTACTTCTTTGTATACATATTTATTACAATTCATGTAAATTACAATTTATATACCAAACAAAAGTCGTAAGAAATTGAACATTGAAAAAGGTTGCAAAAAACTTACTTTGCGCATTTTCTATTGCAGTCGTTGTCGTAGGTTGTACCATCGACGCCACACACTTGTAGGTAGATTGTGGATGTCTTTAGGTTCAACAGTAGGCTGCGGGCTTACAGCAGATCGCTTACGTAAGTTAATACAGGGACCATTATGGAGTAAGATTGCCCAACTTATGTAAAATAAAACATAAAACAGTAAAATACATGTAGTTAATAAAATGGGTCTTACTTTTATATCTATGTACACAAAACAAACATCTCGACATCCTTCCGTATATACACTAACGCAAGAATATTCAAATAACGCAGGAATAGTGCAACGGACCTGGTCACGAATTCCATGAAATACATAAAGGGCTTCGTACTCTCGTCGTCACATGAAATTCATGACCAGGTCTTTTCTAAACAGACAGACCTCGTACTCGGTCGTTATCCTATACTTAAAGATCTGAATGAAATATAGAAATATTACTGTTTCATGCGTATGACCATATATAGGCACGTTTGGAATTATTAATTGTATTACTAATAGCCTGTTTATACTTGATCAGTTTTCAATGTGGGTCATTTATTCAAGCGTGGGTCAAAAGATAAAAAAATGAAAAAAAATCCGTTAAAAAGTGTCCCATGTGGATACTTTTCAACGGGGTCAAAATTTAATGTTACACCTCCGTCAAGTTCGCGTTATTAGATACACACAGGTGAACAGCGCGTAGCCAGGCCAGTTATTAGGACACCCATTCAAGACCCAAATCCAACCCTCAATCTTTTATGAATTAAATAATTGAACACATATTAAATACCAATAAAATATCAAAGAGCAATAAAAAACATCAGTAAAAACAAACTATATTTTATAAACAAGGTATCAAAAAGATAACTTATCGATTAATAATAATTATAATTGGGTTTTCATAAAAACATCTAATGTCAAAGTGTTCGAGAATGTCACTAGAAAAAGATATGATTGCATTGCTGTTTTAAAAATGCCATGACTGAACGCCATTCTCGCGGTAATAAATGCAGAACTCCTAGTTACCGGTGTTGAATCAATAAAAAAATATAATACGTATACAAACAAAAATATATATATACAACAATTAAGAGCCTTTTTTAAAGAAAGAAATGTTTATTTTAAAAAGAGCGTTTGCACGGACCAAAAAATAGATACCATAAAGTAAAACAAAACAAGGTAATACTCTGAAGTAGAGTCTAAATACATTTATAAGTCAGTCTTTCATTACATGTTTTAACATTATTTCTTTCAATATGGCATTGTTAAGTTTTTTCTCAAGATTCAGTTCAAGAATATTAATTTTTTCTCAAGATCAACATGTCCAAGTCCCCGAATATTCCGTTGAAAGGTAGGTCTGGTTACAATTGAATGGTGTGCTTATGCATACATTCCTTTTCATTTCAAATGTTTATTTCTGGCGGTGTATCATTTTTTTATTTGTAATATATTAACCAATTAACAGTTAAATAAATGATTATTTTTACTTACACACATTTTAGAAAACATAGATTATAATACGTCACGCCATCAACGCTGCACACAGGTACGTAAATTAAAGGACAAACACAATGCGCATTTGCAGTTGGCATGGTAACTAAATAATAAACAATATGTGATACATTATGCATATACATATGGACATATAGATAAAGTCATGTTTTTCCGTATTTGAAAAAAAAATCTAAAAAAAACCTAAAAAAAAAAAAAGACATACAAGATTCTTCCTCCATAATTGGAATAATTAATACTAACATAAAAAATGTCTACTGATATTTTACGGGAAAATGTTAATCAGTAAAATAATTCAGCCAAATTGTAAGACGACTACCAACGTTGTAGGTATAATTAACGTATTAAAAGTGTTGTGTACACATATGCAGCGAGTTAGTTCAAGTTCAATGTTACTATCTATTATACTTCGAAATATCTAGAGATAGTGCAAACTGGTTCGGTTGCACCCACAATGTTTTAGAAGTGAAACCAAATCATGACAGTATCCGGTGATCGAGGAAATGATTTTACGGAAAACTTCCGTAGATTACGGAAGCATGAGCAAATGTGCAAAGGTTTTTTACAACCAGTTTGCAATAGACGAGTTTTGCAATCGCAACAAAATTTTCAATAAAATTTTGCAAAACTCGTTTAATTGCAAAGCCGGTTGTAACAAAGGTCTGACCAATGGGTATCATATATACGTCTCTTATCAACAACAGAAAATGCAAAGTTTGTTTGCGCGACCTCAGACGTTAAATAGCAAATTACAGGAATAGTCTGTCAAGATCCTTAAATCATTCACAGTGACATGTTACAAAATAAAGATAAATCGAGTGCGATCACATATAAAATATTTATTTATTTATAATCATAAAAACGTATCACTCAATAAAAACCGTTGGTGAACAAAACAAATGCAGTAAAAAAATAATGTAAAGGCAGTAATAGAAGTTATGAAAAATGATATAGAATAAACTAACCAGTGATCCAAGCAAAACAAATGACTGCAAGGCAAGCTGAAGTAACCATCTTGTATTGGTAGCTTTAACAAAGTTTTCAAAGTTTCTACCGGAATTAAACAGTTTAATATGGTCTTGTCGATGCTGAATTTAGATTATATATAAATTGATGTCTACGCGTCAGCACCCCATGTCACTGCACATTTTTTGTTAAAGCAGCGCAGTAATAAATTGATCAAAAATTGCAAAAAAACTTAGAAATGTCTAAATAAATATACGAACTGTTTTTCTGTTCGTAAATACATTATTATTTATATACACAATCTTATGCGTATTTGTTGCTTACGTTTTATTAGATTAATATAGTTGCTGATTGACGCCATTTCGTGTTTTGCTTTTTTTGGTTTGTTCAACTTTGTCGTCCCTTCGTAAGAAGAAGCGAGAATACGACATGGCGTAAATCAGCAACCATAGATTAAGACAAGAGTGCTGCCAGACTTGCAACTTGATAATTTCTTTACTGAAAAACAACAACAACAACCAAAAAAACCCAATTCAGATATTGCGCCTACAATAACGATCTTAGTCCTTAAATACTTTATAATACTAGATATTTGTATATGAAGTCACAGTGATAATATATGGTAAGGTGACAATTACGAAAAACTAACCATTTTTTAACAAGACATGTCATTGACCAAAAAGTTCCCAATTGTTTGTAGTTTCTAAAACTGTCGGCATAAATTTGCATAAATGTTGGCGAACAGAGAAATCTAAGATGGCGTTCAAGATGGCTGCCGAAATTATCAAAATTGCCACTTAGTCACTATTACTTAATTTAAGCAGTTAAAACAGATGCTGTTGTTCTTTTGTGGTATTTCTCTATGGAATTTATGTCAAGGATGTAGTTTTATTACCTTTTTCTGATGTAATAGTGTTGTTTACGGTCAAAAGCAGATAAAATGTGATGAAAATATATAATATGATTTTATAGACTTAAAAAAGGAAAGAAAAATGCTAATAAATTATTTTATCATAAACTTAGAATGTGAATTGAAACACTATTTTCCACTTTCCAGTCCTTAATTGCTTATAGAACTATTAACAATTCTTGCATACTCTAACCAAAAGTTACTGAACTTTGTTATAAATTATAGGTTTCAGTCTTTCAAGCAATTTATATAAAACAATAACATTTGAAAAACATAAGAATAATGTTTCTTACAATGAATTTGTGATTTTGAAGAAATTGATATTTTACCCCACCACCTTAGAAACTTCATTATTTTAAACACTTCAATGGCACATTTCTTATGTACATGATGTTTGTTTTTTTTTGTAATATAAACCATAGTAAATCAATTATAACATGGAAATATGTTCATCTTTAAATATTACCAATTTTTCGTCATTTCTTCACCACAACTTTCAGCCTTTATCTGTTAAAAGATATTTCAACATTAAAAATAGATACTAAGATTATGGTTGTGAATGTTTTTTGAAAAAAAATGATGAAAAAACAAATGACTTTTTTAAACTGTTTTAAAAATAAGGGTATTAAAAATATTTTTCATTTTTTGGGCGGCCATTTTGGCCCGCCATCTTGGTTTTTCTTCTGTTCGCCACCATGAAATGCCGTTTTATCGAATTTTTTAAAAATTTAAAAAATTAAATTGGGAAAGGGGGTTTTGACACGTTTTTGTAAAAAGGGGGCCAGTTCATGGTTTCGGGAATTTGGGCTTGTTTGTCCCCCTTCCCAATATGGTGTAACTTTACAACTTTAAAATTAAAAAACCCCAATACATGTGTAGTGTGGGTTTTTAATTTTTAAAATTGTCGGTGCTGATGCCGTTCAGTTGATGATAAGTTTGAGGTTTAGTCTGACAGGATTGGACTATAAACGGCCAGTAGATTTATAAATGTTTGTGGTAACCTAGCCAAACTTCAATAAATAAAATAAAAATGGTGAAGTCCTTTGTACTGATAAAATTAAATACGACGCTCAATTTTAGTTCAAAAGAAAATTTACAGCGAAGTGTAATAAGTTTACTCCCAAAAATAAATGATAAATTTATTTTGAAAAGAGGACGAATTACTTTTATTGCGACGCACATCTTTCGATTTACAAATTTGAATATCTAAATCAACATGACTGTTTCAGTACAATAATTGTGGTGGTGGTGTGCGTGCGTGCGTGCGTGCGTGTGTGTGTGTGTGTGTGTTGGTGTGTGTGTGTGTGTGTGTGTGTGTGTGTGTGTGTGTGTGTGTGCTCTTGTAAGGACCAGCAACTGAGGACATTTGTCAGGAATAACAGCAACGAGTGAGGACATGACCGACAATTGAGCCATCCTCAATTGACAAAAATATTTTATACTCTCAAAATGCTTATTTTTTGCTAAAAAACATGTTAAAAAATGGTAATCAAGTTGTGTCCTCGGTTGGAGGTCTCATATGATGGGTGTGTCGGGGGCTGTGTGTCGACCTAAAAAAGTAGCCATTTTTGAACTTCCCACTCGGCGAATTATTGCGTCCTCAATTGCCGGTCAGATTTGACAAAACTGGAATACAGCATTTCTATTGGTTGAAATTAATGCAAAAAAATGGGAAATATTATTTAAGCTGTTAATAAGTAGATGTAGACACTTTAAGAAAGATTTAAAATCCACTATGAATTTATAAACAGGTAAAATTTGTAAAGGTTATCTGCTTACTTACCGGAAGTCATTTAAAGGAAATTTGGAAATCGGACATTTTTACTGCGTGGTACAGTACAGGAATGCGGAGGCAGAAAAAGGTAAAAGAATCTAATTTTTGATGCTATATTACTTATAATAATTCATTGCAGCTTAATAGGCTTTACAGTTGTACTATTTGTTTTTCTTATACTGTTTAGTCCTAAAGTTTAGACAGCCTCAATTGATCATAGTACATGTACAGAAATCAACTCGTACCCAAACCATTTCGTTTTATCATGCCTGTTGAAAGGACTGATTAAAAAATCTTTAAATAAGAAAAAAAATATTAAATCTTATAAAATTGAAATAAAAAACAACAAGAGTTGTGAATGTTACCGCAGGGAATAGGTAAATTTTTTATATGTCACTTATTTTCGCGATGCCGCTTTTTATTAAATAAAAATTGGAAGCAATGTTTTTGTTAAAATGTGTGTAAAACACTAAAAATGAGTTGATGAATGAAAAACTACTGAAGGTATTGTTTACACAACTTGAACGAAGATATTTTGCCAGTATGTGTTTAGTTAGTTCTACATAAAATAGATCTAGATATATAAGGAATATTTTCTATAAGGGGTTTATTTTATTAGTTCTACATAAAAATGATATAAGGAATATTTCTAAGGGGTATATGTAGTAGAGTGAATAAGGAAGAAAAATCCCAGCTTAATGGTCTGTTGATGTAGGGTTTAAGAAATTATATTTCAAATCTTTCTTGTACAGTACACAGGTTTCCAATTTTGGTACATGAATTACCATTTTCCTTAAGCCTTTTCAATATTCAAACTCTGACACCCCCTCCCCTTTCCCACTCTTCTCTGCTTATTCATCATATTAAACTGCATAAATGCATCAAAGACCGGGAAGGTACGGGAATTAGTCTGTCCGGAAAAGGGGAGGTAAATAAAAAAAATGTTAGGATTTAGCTCAATACAGGATTGGGGGC